>NW_005188012.1:0-1137 GCF_000239375.1 Pundamilia nyererei | reverse complement strand
GGGTCTTCCTCAGGCCCTTGGCACACAAAAAGCTAAAGAAATGAGGCTGTATTGCACAAGGCTGTGGCTACTGATGTTCACTCCTCAGAGTCCAGAGTCGAAATGAGCTCCAGGCTGACTCCACCTACCTTTATACCCTCCCCTCTGTGTGTGGTTTTTTTTGTTTTTAACCAAACCTTTTCAGTTGTGTTGTATTGAAGCCTATATTAGCCTGTGTATACAAACCATTTTTAAGATTCAAGTGTATATATGAATTTGAATATTGTGGAATCCCTTGTCTTAAACATTTAATGCTTTTAACCGTATTTGTTTTGTGTAAATAAATAAACTGTTTTTTAACATTTTGCCCTATTATATGCCTTCTTAAATATAATTCTGTTAATGTTCCACACTATGAAATTGTATTGGAAAAAATGCTGTTGTTTTTAATTTGCTGTTTTTAACATTTTACGTGATTCCACGGTTTTTAATATAGAAATCATGGTTAGGGTTGAAGAAAAAGAACCTGTCCCTCCCGAAGGAGGAACAGGGCGTGCACGGGCCATCAACCCCGATGGTCCGCAGCCTCACATCCCTCTACCTCCATAAGTATTCTTGATTTTCAAGGTAAGTATTTCTTTTGCAGGTTTGTAATTTCCCGTGTCCGTTATTTTGGTTTTCAATTCTCAAAGGTAAGTATTTCTGTTTTTGCAGGTTCCCAATTTTCGTGTCCGTTACTATGGCTTGTTTCCAATAAAGTGTTTTCAATCCCAATTTGTTTTCTGTGTGGTTTTTAATTTAGTTTTGAGTTATCTCTGATTTGAGTTTTTAAGGAAAATCAATAAAAGATGAATTAAAAGATGAAATAAAATCCCCCAAAAATAACAAACTAAAACAACAAACTAACGTAAAATAGAAAAAATTAAATGAGTATGCCCTTGTCGCAACGTTTCGAAGGTGTTTCTTCTTCCTCAGGCGAGGGCATACTGAAGAGCTCTGTTTTTGAGGCTCCTATTTATACTCTCCCTCTGATCCCGCCTCCTTGGCTTTCTGTGGCTTTCTTATAATATCTTTTTTAGCTTATTGCTCTTTTCCAATTCTGCCAGACTTTTTGGCTCTCATTTTTCCCTTTTTCTTTCTTTCTTCTTTTCCAGTCTT
>NW_005188011.1:129301-130461 GCF_000239375.1 Pundamilia nyererei | reverse complement strand
CGGCAACAGTGCTAACCACCGTGCCACCGTGCTGCCCTGAATCTAATTCAATCACTTATTTACAACACTTTTCATCACCTCTCAGCAATAACATTGTTTAAATTGTGATAATAGATGTAATAAACAGGGAGAACAATTTAATATCAACATAATTATTAAAGGACTAGAAAATAACAGTTAGTCATAGTATTGTATATTTTGGCAACAATGTGATATTATACTAGCAATAAAATGTTCATTTCTTATTTTGTATTAGGTAGAAGAATGGTTTTGTGAAATGATCAAAATGGCTGTGCTGAAACATGTTCTGTTAGGAAAAATGTCAGTGTTTGGTCGACAGACCACAGAAGGTGATTAGATTTGATGGCAGAATGAATAAGTGTAGGCGAGCATACAAAAGAAGGGATCGGCAAATAAGAGAGCGGGGAGGGCAGATCGAGGAAACTTAGTGAATCAGGAAGTGCAGAGCATTAGTAAGGAGGAAATGTGAAGCTGTGAAGATAATGAAGAGTTGAAAGAGGAGTGGTACTGATGACACAGCTGTGGGGTCATGGAAAATTCTAGAGGGTAGAGCAGTTGTACTTTTTAACCAGATTTTACTAAATATTATGTGCAGAGTTATACTATATCATCACAATGATTTTTACCTAGAGGTTGAGTGTCACCCTGGTCCAAAGAATGATAAACTGGATTAGGACACAATTCAACTTCATCTGATGGAGACCAACAGTGGGAGTGAGGGAGCAGATAACCACAGCAACATCAGTAATTACGACCCATGTCTGCCTCTCATCGTCAATAATAGGATCACACCAGATAACACAGTTATTATTAAATAAGGTAAAAAATAAAATGAAATACAGTAACAGAAAATGAAATGAAATGAAATTAAAAAACAGATTTCTTATGAGAAACTTAATCTAATGGGATGTTATTGCTGATAGTAAAGGCATTTCTTACTGTTTGTGTTCTGTCCTGTTTGATCTTCTGTTGAGCCTGAAGCACATGCCATTGTTGACCAATAGACCAAAGCTGCAATAAAAAAAGGAAAAATAACTGCAATAACCAATAATCAAAACAGATGAATAGAGCAATTAAAGAAACTGAAGAAACATTAGCAACTGAAGAATAAAGCACACACACACACACACACACATATA
>NW_005188011.1:124244-129276 GCF_000239375.1 Pundamilia nyererei | reverse complement strand
ATGTTTCCCCTTTTTTTTTACCTCTGTACAAATCTTTGCGGAAGTGATAGAGTCCCACCACTGCAATCAGAGTGCTCAGTAAAATAGTGACAACGATCCAAGGTGTAGTAGCAGCACAGTGGCTCCTCTTGTTGTAACTGTCTAGATAAGTTGTTGAATGTACATTTATTGAGTTTGAAGAAAGATTAAGTATAAATTTCACTATTAATAATTTCACACTTGCATGTTTAAAATGTTACAAATCCTATACCAAAGTCCTCTAAAAGGTCCCAAGAACCTTCTTCAATAACTGATGATTAACCCCACAAAAAAAAAAAAACATACTGAAAGGCTTTGCAAATATTTGCATCACACATGTGTATAATTATTTTGAAACATTGCTGTTTCTCACCTGTGAAACATGGCGCAGAGACAGACAGCCAGCTCCCTGGTGATTCTCCAGCTCCTGCGATTTTGCACTTGTAAAGTCCTTCATCAGACTTTAAAACTCCTTGGATGGTCAGGCTTCCTGAGGAGCTGCTCCTGTTGTGAACTCCATTTTTGTAGAAATCAGCTGCGATATTGGATAAAGACGTCTTGTTTCTGCAGCGCAGCGTCACAGCTTCTCCCTCCATCACAGGTACAGCAGGACTCTCCAGGATCACAGAACCAGCTGAATGACAGGTGATTTCAAGTTATAAAATGTTGAACTTGTGTTTGTTTGTGACAAAATACTGCCTTCACTAAAACATACCAGTGACATTGATGTTGATAATGTTGCTTCTCTTCCCTCCTGCTGTCCCACACCAGTATTCTCCACTGTCACTTGCATAAAGAGGATGAATGGTGCACTTTGATCCTGTTGTCGTTACTGTTGTTTTCTTACTGGTTTTGCTGCATTGCTCTACTTCCTCCTTCATCTTATATAACACATCTCCATGGGAAGGCTCCTCACAGTAAAAACTAACTGACTCATATTCAAAAAACTGGGATTTGTTTGGAACAATATGAAGAAAAACTGCATCTGAGAAAAAATGACAAAATACAAAAAAGATTCAATGTTATTGCTGAATTAACAAAGAGCTGGATTTAAGTTTCATCCAATCATTCATCCAATCCACTTTCCTTTTTCAGGGTTGCGAGGGGCGCTGGAACCTATCCCAGCAGTCTTAAGGCGAGAGGCGGGGTACACCCTGGACAGATTGCCAGTCTGTCACAGGGGTAACGCATAGACACAGACAACCATTTGCACTCACATTCACTTCTGCATTCACACCCATGGGCAATTTAGACTTTCCAATTAACCTATCCCCACTAACTGCAGATGGCAGCATGGTGATTACCACTGTTGCCTCAGAGCAAGAAGGTTATGAGTTCAGTTCCACCAGGCCAGGGTCTTTCTTTGTTGAGTTTGCATATTCTCCCTGTATATGCATGGGTTTTCAACGGCTTCCTCCCACAGTCCAAAGACATGGATTTAAGATGTAAATTAAAAATGTGATAACCAATAAAATGTGCATAACAACTTTTGTGACCAAACCCAGTAAAGGTGGTGATTGACCAAAATGTTCTTTTCGGTGTTTAAATAAACCATCTTTTCCTCCAATCACAAAATGATAAATAAGCAAACAGATATTACTCACCAACTTTCTGAGAATGTGCACACAGCAGAATCAGCACAGTCATCACTAAAAAGACCAAAAATAGTTACTATAAGATGTACCCACATCTTCAGACATCTTTAGAGTTGCCAACTCTTAGAGTTAATAGTGCTATTCCTTGTTAAGTTGTTGATTAGAAACATTACTTTGTACTTGTTATTTCTAAGGTGTCACCAAAGGTTTCTGCTACATGAAATCTTTAAATAACCACAGCCTTTTAACAACATTGTTAACCTTAACAAACTCTTTATAGTTTAGTTTTCATGTATAAACTGAGACAGTACTTACACAGTCTGATGCACAGAGCTCTGACCTCCATGATGTCTTGCCGGAGACCAAGCAAAAGATACTTCCTGTATGACCTTTGTAAAACAACTATGTGAAAATAGTTTTCAGAGAAGCAGAGCTGTTGCTGTGGTAGGTGAGAGAGCACATACTGATGCTTTCAAATCTATTTGTAGCTTTTTAATGGTTTTTTATGCTTTCATTATACCAGTGATGGCCTAGCCAGTCACAGTAATCCTAACAACTAAATTTCCATGGTAGCACTAAAAAAAGCTCATGTTGCTTTAAGTCATTTGAACTGATCACCAATAACAAAGCACTGACTAAATGAATATTTTGCACCGTGTAGTTGTACAGATATTAAACTGGTGGGACACCAGCGTCAATAACAGAGCTGTGTTCTCACACAGAGATAAACATTGAGCTCAGTGATGTTTTGCATCAGACACAAAAACAGACTGGAAACAACTCTAAATAGTTTTCAAAGCTGCTGTTATATGGGTTAAACCTCAGTAATTCCATTTATAACCAGAAAGTCACACTAGTGCTGCCTTCAACACAACTTGTAGTCATTTCAGATAATCTGCAGTGGAAATGTAACTATATGTTGCAGCAATGTGTACCTTAGAAAGTCCTTAAAAGTATCTTTGCTTATACATATTACACTGCAAGTGTGCAGAGAAGAATTTACAAGTCAATGCCTCTGTAGTACTGGCAGTACCTTACAATACATGTATAAGTACATCATGAAGCAGTGCAAACATTTTCCCACACAGCAACACACACTTATGCAGATTGACATGGTTGATCTGAGCCTTTCATTTCCATTAAAGTTCCTTAATACCAGAGTGATATTTACATGTGCATATTATGAGAAGTTTATGCCTCCCACATTCTCCTAATGAGAAAGAGTTGATACTCAGAGCACTCAGGCTCTATAATGGCTACTTTTACATCTGATCCCATTGTTTTAGCACTCATATTCCCCCGTTGAAAAGATCCTAACATTAGCAGAGCCCCTAAAATTATGTATGTATGGATGGTGCCTTCATGAGGGTTATGTTGCCAGTATATTATAATAAAGAGGGACAGAACATGAGCTCCCAACATTAGCAGAGCCCCTATAATGATGCTATGATGTTATCATCAGTTTTAAAAGGTAAATATGATTGGACTGCTTTAAGGATTTCTGTGAGAGATGATAAGGGTTTTGTACATGAGACACAGTGATCTGGATGGTGCCTTTATGAGGGTTATGTTGCCAGTATTTTAAAAGAAAGATGAATATGACATGAGGTAGGGGTGGGCGATATAAACGATATACGATAGAAACTATATAAATTTGGCCAACGATAGAGATTTTGACTATATTGCTCTATCGCGATAGCGCATGTTGATGATGTCATCAAGCTGCGCCTGTTTTGGTTGAAAGCATGCAGCGGCTAAAACCATTATCATCTGCAAATTATGCCGGGTGACAGTCATAGCAAAGAGATGAAGCACTTTTGAAATATGGGGAAAGCCAAAAACTGCGCTTCCTCCACTTCCGTAACATTAATTCATTAATGATGAATTCTCTCGCAGCTGTTCTATTCCCATGTTGTTGCAGTATGTTAATAACTAACCTCGTATTGTGGATGAATAATCTCAGTTGTTCTCCTGACTGAAGTTTGCCCCGTGTATAGTATCCTGCTATGCGATTGCATTTGTCCCTAACCACCAGAATCCCTCACGTTAACTTTTATCGAGTGGAAAAAAAGTTAGCGTTCATCCTCCAGCTTCACTGTGCTAATGTTATGCTAACATAGCTGTGTCGCTAGCAATCACGTAGCACAACATTATATACCAGGTAGTCCAACTTCAGTAACCCTGCAAACGCCACTTCTGTTTAGTTTCCTGTCTTCATTTATATCGGAAGTGGTAGCAGAGCTGTACGTTTTAATTAGTTTCAAAAATCTCTCAGTCAGAACATGGTATGAAATGTTTAGGTGTAAACTAACGAGCTAACTTCCTGTTAACTTCTAACTCCGTTAAATTTAATAAATTCTGTTTTCATGGATGCATGGATTTAAAATTTAAATGTTACACCCGATAAAGCAGCAACGCTGATGATTTTATTAAAGAGGAAAGAATTTAGACCGTTTTTAACTCGTTTGACTTTGGGACCTGAAACAGACGGGGTTTTGGACCCAGATTACTCCACTAAGCTCCTCACTACGGCAGCCATAATGCTCTAACAGTCCTTCAAGCAGTGCGGCTTACCAAAGTTGTACTAAAACATTTTTTAACGCCAAAATCGGTTTGAGGTCAGTAAGCACAACCAGAATTCATACATAAGGCACAATCTCGATTTTCGAGCAGACAATGGATGTCTACTTCCGTGTCAAACATGAAAAAGGGCTCTACATGAGTTCTACATGGGAACATGAAAAGTTTTGAGTATGGAGATGTGGGTCATAAGAAAATAATGTGTCCTCACAGACAGCTTGCAGCGCGACCTGCTGTGGATGATAGTGGGGAGGGGGTTAGCGGGCAGCAGGCGCTAAAAGTGACTGCGCCTCCGGCGCGGGGTGAGACCACTGTTGCCCCGGCTGAGGCTGTGCCTCTAGTGTGGGACGAAGCTGCTCTTGTCCTGGCTGAGGCTGGGTCTATAGTGATTCTGACTCTGATAATGTTTCTGTGGCAGACAGTGTCTCTCAAAATGCAGATTTGTATTCTTTGGTGGAAATCGTTGCTTTTCTGGACGACACCTTTGGTAGAAAGGTGAATGTTAGGGAATATTTCCCTGATGTTGAGAAATTCATTCGGTCAGCTATGACTCTTCAGAAAGTTGTGGGGTTGGACTTGCTGGATGTTAAGAAGCGTTATCGCCTGAAGAAACATGTTACTGGTCTGAGGAAACAGTTGAAGTGTCTGAATCGATAGAGACACTGAAGTTTTTACGCTGAAACATTATGATCATACAACACTGGGTTTTTCATCTCTGCTGGTTTTTTCTGTTTGCTTTCTTGATGGCTTCCTCTTATGTGCAGGGGTTGAGGGTGGCCTCCTTGAATGTGAATGGGTGCACGAATAAATTCTTTACAAATCCTACCATGTGAATTCAT
>NW_005188011.1:117316-121482 GCF_000239375.1 Pundamilia nyererei | reverse complement strand
GTTTGTTTGCTTGTTTTAATCATTTTAAATCATGCTTTTTATTTGTTTTTGTTTCTAATGTCTCTGTAAAGCACTTTGAATCACCTTGTTGTTGAATTGTGCTATACAAATAAATTTGCCTTGCCTTGCCTTGCCTTTATTTTTACTTTTGTTAATGTCTATGCACCAACCTTAGGGTCTGAGCGTAAAATTTTGTTTAAAACATTGAAAGAAAAATTAAGTGGTGCTGCTCAAGGGGACTGTATTGTGTTGGGTGGGGACTGGAATTGTTGTCTTTACTTTGGACAGGACTGGGGCGGAGCCGCATCTTCAGTCATCTTCTGCTTTATCAGGAAAATTAATTTGGTTGATGAGTGGCGGATGAAGCATCCCTCATCCAGGCAGTATACCTTTTGTGAAAGTGACTGATGGCAGGATTAGTGCAGCGAGATTAGACAGGTTTTATGTGTCTGTTTCATTTACTGCTCGAATTATTAACTGTCAGTCTTTTCCTGTTGTTTTTACAGATCATCACTTAGTTTTACTGGAGCTGTTTCTATCTACCACCAGCAAATCCAAATCTTTTTGGCGATTTAATATAAAATTATTGCATTCTGTGACAATTTTAGGTTTTTTTGGGGATTACTGGAGATCAAGGAAGGGTGATTTTGATTCCCTTACTCAATGGTGGGAGGTAGGAAAGGCCCAAATTTGTGTGTTTTGTCAGCAATATAGTTTTCTTTTGACAGCCAAAATCACGAGAACTGTGCAGGACCTTGAAAAAGAGATAACACATGTGGAGAATGTCTCTGGTTCACAGTTCGGTCAGCAGAATAATGACTGTCTTCATTCTAAAAGGCAAGAGCTTAACCATTTTTTACATGAGAGAGCAAGAGGAGCTTTGGTTCGAGCACGTTTCACCAGGCTCCAAGACATGGATGCTCCAACCACATTTTTCTTTAATTTGGGGAAGTCTGTGGTTCACAGAAAGCAAATGGTGTGTCTCCAGCTTTCGGATGGAAAGATGACTGAGATCCGGCTGAGATGAGAAGCCATGCAGTGGCCTTTTACACAGACTTGTTTAGTGCAGATAGCTGTGATGTGGACTCTGCTTCGGACCTTCTGCAGGGGCTTCCTCAGCTGAGCCCAGGGGATCGGGACGTTTTGAACAGGGATATAACCTTGGATGAGCTGTCTGCGGCGGTGTCTCAGATGGCTTCAGGCAAAGCTCCAGGAAAAGATGGTTTACCATAAGACTTTTTTAAGCACTTCTGGAGTCTTCTGGGTCGGGACCTACTGGACGTGTTTAAGGAATGTTTTATAGAAGGGATACTTCCAGCTTCCTGCAGGCGTGCAGTTATCTCTCTCATACCAAAGAAGGGAGATTTAACCCTTTTTAAAAACTGGAGACCAGTGGCCCTTTTATGTGCAGACTATACGATTCTTTACAAGGTTTTATCGAACAGACTGAAAATGGTCATTGAACTGCTGATTGGTGTGGATCAATCTTACTGTATTCTGGATAGGTCTATGATTGATAACTTATTTTTAATGGGAGATGTGTTTGATATTTGTAAAGTGTACAGTGCTAAAATTGGCATCGTTTCTATTGATCAGGAGAAGGCTTTTGACAGTGTGGACCATGATTTTCTTTTTTCCACCTTGAAGACCTTTGGTGTTGGGTAGGGGTTTCTGACTTGGGTGAAGCTGTTGTATAGCGATGCTTGCTGTGTTGTGAAGGTGGGAGGAGGGTTGAGTTGTCCTGTGCCGGTTCGGAGAGGGATTAGACAAGGTTGCCCTATCTCTGGACAGCTTTATAGCATTGCTATTGAGCCTTTTCTCTGTAGACTGAGAAGCAAGTTGAAGGGTTTCTCTTTGCCAGATATGGTTCAGAGCCCTCCTGTCGTTGTGTCGGCATATGCTGATGATGTTAATGTTTTTATTATGGATCAAAAGGATGTGCAGGAATTGCAGGAATGTCTGGTTTTGTATTTTGTAATTGGGGTAAGAGTGAGGCCTGTTTGGTGGGGCAGTGGAATTTGTCGAGTATTCCCAAGCTTCCTGGGAACCTTTGCTGGGTCAAAGGGGCATTAAAAGTCTTGGGGTTTACTTGGGGAGTGATGACTTTGTGAAGCAGAACTGGGAGGGAGTGCGGGAAAAGGTGGAGGCTGAGCTGTCTAAATGGAACCGGTTGCTCTCCTACCTGTCCTACAGGGGTAGAGTTCTAGTAGCTAACAATCTAGTTGCCTCATCTTTATGGCACACATTACTTGTTTTAGTGCCACCACCCGGTCTGCTGGAAGAGGTGCAGCGGCTTCTGGTGAAGTTTGTCTGGTCGGGACAGCATTGGCTTTGTGCGGCGGGCCTGTATCTTCCTGTGGCGGAGGGGGTCAAGGCCTAATAGATGTTTTGTCCAGAACAGCAACATAGACTACAGATGGTACAGAGGCTGCTGTGTGTCTGTGGTCACAGCTGGATGACTTCTGCTCAGTTGCTGCTTAGGAAAGCGGGCTGGCTTGGATTGGATAAACACCTCTTTCTTCTGAAGTTGGATCAAGTGGATCTGTCTGGACTTGTGCCATTTTACAGCTCGGTGGTTAACGCCTGGCGGGCGCTGAAGGTCGCACGTACTCCTGACCCCAGACCTGGGATGTGGCTTTTTGAGGAGCCACTGTTTTTTAATGACTTTTTTCCCAGCACTGTATTTTATTCTGCTACAATAAGGACCAAGTTTGTGGAGGCTGGCGTTGTCAAACTGGGTCATCTTACAAGGATGTCTATGGGTGCCCTTGGTGGTGTCACAGGGATTAAGTCCTACAGAGTGCTGGAGAGAATTATGGAGGAAGTTTGGCACTCTCTATCGCCATCACTGAGAGACTTTGCTGGAGATCGTGTTCTAGCTGATCAATGGGCTGATGACAGCGAATATGTGTCAGGGTCCTGGGTCTCCTGACCCAGCGTTTTTAGTTCTTTGTGATTTTTGTATTATTGTACTTGTGTGAGTTATTCTATTGTTTCTAGTTTCAATCCCTTGCCCTTCATGTTTCTCTGTGTCCCCTCTGTTCTGTGTAAGTCTGTCTCTACATGTTTGAGTTTCCCTCTGTGTCTTTCGGTTCTTAGAGTCCTCTGCCTTATGGTTTATGTCTCTGTGTTTCTTAGTTGCTGTCTCCACTGTGTCAAGTTTGCGTCTCTGTGTGATCCTTCCTGTTTTACTTTGAAGGTCCGTGTCTTATGTGAATACGTCCTGCTTTGCTTGTCTCGTCAGTCCTGATTTCTCCCAGCTGTGCCCTCCTTCTGTGTCTCATTCCCCTCGTTACTTCCCAGTGTATTTAAACTCTGTGTTTCTCTGAGTCAGTGTCGCGTCGTCCCTCATCCTGTGTGTGATTCTGCCCGTTTCTTCTGGTATGCATTATAATTAGCTTTTCCCAGTTTAGTTTTGTATTGCTTGTGTTCTATTTTCCAGTAATAAAGCTGTGCTTTTGAGTTCAAGTTCTGTCCCCATGAGTTTGCGTTTGGGTCCAATCCCTGCCTGCCACACAGCCGAAACATGACAATATGTTTTCCCTTCATTGATGGTCAGTCCTGCCTTTGAGGAGCAGCCTGAGGGGAGTGGCATGCTGCTCTCCCTGGGGACACCAGTGCTGGATAGTTTCAGCTCTTGTGGCAAGAAGCAGCTTTATTTATGCTGTGTTAAGGTGCTGAATTTCCGCTCTCTGGTTTGGAATCAGGGAGTCAAAATGGACTGAGTTTTTTGCTTCGGATTCTACCCCTAAAGGCAGGTGGAGGGTCCTGTATAAGCCTCCTGTTGAAAAATGGATGGCTGACCTCCAGTGGAGGATTGTATATGGAGCAATAGCCACGAACAGACACAGAGCCCACCTGGACCCAAGCACTGGGGAGGGTTGTCCTTTTTGTTCAGAGAGGGAGACGTTGGCGCACTTAGTGGTCTCTTGTCCGCGGCTAGTGGGTTTATTTTCTTTGTTGCAGGAGTGGGTGGAATCTTTAGGGGAGACTTTCTGTGTACCTTTGTTTGTTTTTGGCCCTAGGTATTCAGTGCAGAAAAGACGGACCTTGGTTCTGATCAATTTTTTTTTTGTCACAGCTAAGCTGGCAATATGGGAGACTAGGAAGAACCAGTTGCTTGGTCAGGGTTGGACTGATGTTGTGCAAAGTCTAAAGGGCCTGTT
>NW_005188011.1:97474-116726 GCF_000239375.1 Pundamilia nyererei | reverse complement strand
TCTCTCTCTCTCCCCCTCTCTCTCTATCGCTCTGTCGCTCTCTATCAATAGCATCATTCTAGCTTTTGATCAGCACCATGGGGAAGGTCATAGGAAGAGGCACTTTATTATCAAGCCAAAAGCTAAATATTTATATTTTTAAAAGAAAGATAATTATCATGTATATAAGCTTGAAAACGAAAGAAAGAAGAAAAACACATTAACCACTTCATCAAATAAACACATTTATTTAAAGGAATTATTTAAGTGGACCAGCTTCTAAATATATATCACACAAACATAACAGGATAAGCTCATATTTTCAACATGTAGGTCTTAACAGATTCAGAAGACTTTATTTATCCCCAAGGGGCAATTAAGAGACTGACCTTGCCGACCGTACATACAATACACAAACATCACATTGGAGAGACAGGTCAGGCACGGTAGGTGGCCGGTCAGCTGCACGAGCAGCAACCCGTAACCAAACAATGGAAAAATGCACAAAATCAGGAAGGACAAGAAGAAAAAAGAACTACCCCAGACTGAAATCCAACAGGGAGATCAGTTTGAGAACAGAAAAAAAACCTCAGCGCATAGCACATGAAAAACTCTTAATACACTATAGAAACACACTAAGACAGTGTCCTTTGCCCTGCCAGGCTAAGTAAACGTCTTCCAGCCAACCCAGGTGGCCTTGCGTAGGATAGGAAGGAACAGTCTAAACACAGTCTGTTATCTGGGAGAGTTTGTTCAGCTCCAGCCTTGAGACCACAGCTGGCATTGAAATGATTACCGGATGAAATGATAGTGGTTTATTCTTTAGTGCAAACAACTCATGTGAATTTCAAAGCAATTCTAATGTCCAAATGCAGAATCACAAATTACTTGACATGACTTCATCTTCGGGGCCTTGTGTTGAGCATCATAAACAACAATCAAAGACAACAGTGCTTAAACTGAAGGTCCTGACAGTCCTAAATATTCTGTTCGCTTTTCTTCTTCCTAATATGAGCCCCTCTTTTTAAATATAGCATAAATTGTACCACAATGATGGCCACTGCCTCACCCAGTGACTGTCAGCAGATTTGGAGGATATCAGGGAGGAATAAAAAATTTAATTAAATATCACAAAAGCGCCTCACAAAACTTGTGACATTGTATAACCGAGGTAGTGACCTCAGAACGTCGGAGCATCATGCATCACATGACAGAGTGAGTTAATTCACAGTGAAAGCACTAATACCTACTGAGCTTCTGTCTTTTGCTTTCACACACTCAGACCAAACACATATAGAAAGTCTTTGGCTTTATTGAATAGATGTGGCTGCAGCATTAAACAAGACACCACTTTTTCAATTAACCCTTTAGAGCGATCGGAGCGGGAACGCTCTGTTTTGCGTAACTATTTTTAAATCCCAGTATCTGCAACCACGTAAGCTAGCGCAAAATCTTTTTTTTGCATATGAAACCAGAGGAGTTGTACTTACATCTTATGCCATCAGCTTGTCCTAGGTCACGGTTTCCTTCCACATAAAGCTTTGCAAAAACTGCATAAAAAGAGCTTGCAGGAACAAAAACATAATATTCCAGAAACACGCTTTGCCGATCCGATCAGCTGTTCATAACACTTCCTACGTTGGAATAGACGTCAGCGCGAACTTTTGCATTTCCGCCATTACCTGCCCGAAACTGGAAGTGACGTCATTTTGCGGAAATGTAGTCTTTTTTATGATCAGGGCCTATACTGCTCTTTTTAAAAGTTATCTTTGACTTTATGACTTTCTGTGTCGTTTCTGGGATGCTTAGGACTCATATTGCACTGCTGAAAATAGTTTATTTTGATGCATATGCTGCTTTTTTGCAAATTTGCAGTATAATATTTATTTTCGTTTTTCCTGCAGTGTATAAAAATTGGTGTATTTCAAAAATAAAACTATGAAGACACTCAAAATAAATTTCCTGTGGTGGGAAACTAGTTTGTGCAACTTTTTTTGTATTTACAGTTTTGAGGGATAAGCCTCTTAAATTTCTCTAACTACAAATATATGTTAAAAAATCAAAAAAATTTATGTAATTACTATGCACTTAATGAATACATATTATTAAAACTTAGGCTGTAATGGTTGTATTGATGTATAGCAACTTGAAATGCTCCCAAAAATGGCTCCACAGCAGGTAAAAATATAATATAATCTCTGGCGTACTTGGTTCTATGGTAGGTCTTAAAGGGTTAACCATATTGGCAATCAACCATATTTCAGCTACAGACATGCTTCAGAGGTACAATTGACTGCTCACCATAAGCTCGGTGTTTCTGTTTCGAAGAAAAAAAAAATTTAAAAATACTTTGAGATTAAGAGTTAACCAAAGTGAGTGTCTTTGAAAGCCAGTGCAGCTCTTTTCTTGTAACAGCATTCATACACTTGTAAAAACACAAAGACAATCAAACAAGTTCCATCAAGTTAAGTTCAACATATAAATAACAAACATTTGCTTTTGTTAGTATGCAAACTTTATATATACTAAGAACCACATGGGTCTGGCTTGCAGCTGTAGCTAACTGAATGCACACAAGCTATATCAATTTATAGACATGCACACCAAACCTGATCTGAAAACGTATTGTACAGCTTGTTCAAGTACAAGCTGGATGAATCTGGATGACTTCATTGTTTTCACGCTTCCTTATGTCATCAGTCAGTTCTCTCTCTGCTTACTGTGAGGCATAAAGGAAGTACAGAACAAAAAGAAACTAAGCTATTTGCTTTTCAGCATATCACACACAGACATGCTCTTGATGTTAAACATCTAATTTTCAGAGCATCTGTTGTGCGTCAATCAATGATTTTCTGCTATGGGTTGGTAGGGACCCGCTGAGGGGATCTCTGCGATGGTTCCTGGTTCTGCTGTGACAACAGGCTGAACTAAATCAGTTGGATGCCACATTTTTGCTTAATAAAACACTCACCTTTGTTGCAAAAGTACTTGGCAAAGTTTCTAATGTTGCGTAATATAAATGTTACTATTAAAATATTTTTTAATCACGGTTGAGTGTCACACAGGCTTAAAGTTTAGTTATGGATCTAGAGGACAGTCCAGATTCATCTTGTTTTGGAAAGACACAGAGAGGTAACTACAGTAACATCAGCGATGATGTTTACTGTTCACTATAGTCATGACTAAGTCACAATTTCAGCGGATGGATTTGTTGCATGTCATTTTTTTTTTAACTAAGCTAATACTGAATATGTGTAGTTAAGACTCATTGACTCCACATTAATGCTGCTCGGAAACCAGAGGTATCTCGCCATATTGTCAGTGAACAAAGTCAAACTGTATCTTCCTTGCCCATTTTGATACCGATCTTGAACATCAGTAGATCAGTACATCGAGTCTGCATTTAAAATATTTAAATTTATATCAACTTTTATTAAGGTTAATCATAAAATAATGTACAAATATGTTTAAAGATGCAGAATGATCCTTCTTATGCTGACTTAATAATTTTGCTACAGCAGTCTATTTTCCATTTTATGCTCAACAAAGGACCCCTTCACAATAAAATGTTGCTGTATTCAAAGAACTGTAATCTGTTTGGAACAATTCAAAAAGAAACTGCATCTGAAACAAAGAAAATTCAGTTCATTTTTTAATCCCATCATGTAATGATTAAACTAAACTAAAATAAAACACTACACATACTACATGTCCATGGATAACATGTTCACCCTATGTTGAACAAGTAAAGAAATAATAATAATGATAAAAAGAAAAAAAATACAATATCTTAAAGTTTAGCTCAAATCAAAGACCAAAGACTTAAAAGTCGTGGAGAATCAGTTTGGATAGTTCTAACATAAAGTGGTAATGCCTTCCAGACATTTAACGGCAACAACTGGAAGAGCTCGGCCACCTTTAAGTCTAGATCTTAGATCATTACTTCACTGGGCCTCATTTGTAACTGAGAAAGAAAGCTAGAAAAAATGACATGCAGATAATTGAGCATGTGATCAACTTTAACATTTGGAATTCAAATGACTTACATTTAATTAGTTCTGAAGTAAATTTGTTCTCTCATTTATAATAATTGTCGAATGTTTATGTATCATTATACACAGACCTGCAATACAGAAAGAACTTGAGAACACACAGTTTTAACTGACTGCAAAATAATACATGATATACAATACTGGATAATTCTGAGTAACTTGTTACTTGTTTTCAGTCTCACTCATTGATGAGCATGTTTTTTTTTTATTATTATTGTAGAATAGCAAGTATCCTCTGCCACAGGTTGGCAGATACCTGGTGAAGCCATGTATGCAACAGTGGGTTTTGCTGTTTCTGCTTTGAAGAGAAATAGAATTGAATATGTTGATTAGAAAAACTGTATGTAATTTAAACACTTATTTGCAACGCGTTTTATCACATCTCAGCAATAACATTGTTTATATTTTGTAATAATTGTAATAATAGATGCAACAAAGAGGAAGAACAATGTAATTACAACATAATTATTAGAAAGGAATACAAAAATGCACTGTTGGATTTTAGCTGAATAATGTCAAACTGAAATTTATATAATGGGGTAATCAACAGAAGCAAAACGTGTAACAATGCCTAAGTAACAAAACCAGCAACAATGTGATACTACGCTATCAATAAAGTGGTAATTTATTTGCAGTATTTGGTAAAAGGATTTTTTTTTACGATGAAAATGGTTATGGTGAAACATGGTCTGTTAGGTAAAATGTCAAGAAAGTGTTTGCTGGACAGACAAAAGAAGACAATGAGTCTTAATGATGGAATAAATAAGTGTAGGCAAGCATTCAAAGGAAGGGATCAGCAAATGAGAAAGCGGTGGGGGGCAGATTGAGGAGAGTTAGTGAATCTTCAAGTGCAGAGGATTAGTAAGGAGGAAATGAGGGCAGCTATGAAGATAATGAAGAGTTGAAAGATGAGTAGTACTGATGACACAGCTGTGGGGTTATGGAGATTTCTAGGGGAGACAGCAGTTGACTTTTTAAGCAGATTTTTCTGAACTGCCTTATTGTATTATTATTGTATTATTATTGTATTATTATCGTATTATTACAAAACAGGACTATGTTATAATATCACAATGATTCTCACCTAGAGGTTGAGTGTCACCCTGGCCCAAAGAATGATGAACTGGATTAGGACACAATTCAACTTCATCTGATGGAGACAAACAGTGAGGGAGCAGATAACCACAGAAACATCAGTAATGTCAACAAATGTCTGCCTATTCTTGTATTTAACAGAACTAGTGTGATGTTTTCTGATATTCCAAATTAAGAAACTCAACCCCTGTTGTGAGGTTGTGTTGGAAACAATGGCAATTAAGCACAAGCTAGCTGTAAGTTATGCACAATTCCTAAACACAACACTAAATACTCCAACATAAATGCTACACACCATGCTTGATTTAGACATTCAGAAATAAGTCAAATTGCATCATTTAATTTTGAGTTTTCTCTGTATTATTGCAGGTCTATACCTAACAATTGTTGTGATTATGTACTTTAAATGGAATTGAACAGGTACATATCTAGATTTTCCCACACATTCATATTGATTAAAATGAATACATGAAAAAAAACCTTAGTCTATTTATGCAAAATGAAAAACAGAAATAAGTTCATGTTTTGTTGCTTTTTTTGTATTGTTTTGTTTTTTAATTCATGGGCTTTTTAAGTGCCATATTTGCGATAAGGTGCATTAAGCGAAACAAAACAGTCAGATAAGTCAAACTTTAATCAACTCATTCTTCTTGCTTCTTCCACTTCCGTACCGTTGATTCATTAATGTTGAATTCTTTTGCAGCTGCTCTATTCCCATGTTGTTGCAGTATATTAATGACTAACCTCGTATTGTTGATGGATTATCTCAGTTATTCTCCTGACTGAAGTTTGGTCCATTTACAGCATCTGCATTTGTCCCTAACCATCGGGAACCCTCACGTTAACTTTTATGGAGTGGAAAAAAGTTAGAGTTCATCCTCCAGCTTCACTGTGTTTATGTTATGCTAACATAGCTGTGTCGCTAGCGATAACATAGCACATCATTATAAACCCGCTAGCCCAACTTCAGTAACCCTACAAAAGTCACTGCTGTTTAGTTTTCTGTCTTCATCTATGTTGGAAGTGATAGCAGAGCCGTATGTCTGAATTTGTTTCACAAATCTCTCAGTCAGAACATCATATATCATGTTTAGGTGGAAACTAGCGAGCCAACTTCTTGCTAACTTCTAACTCCGTTAAATTTAACCCTCTGGGGTCCAGGAGTTAATAATCGGCCGTTTTTGACTACTTATTTTTTACCTCTATATTTCACCTTTAAAATATGTTTATCTTGCCTTGTTTGATATCATTATTTTCAGCACAACCGCAAATATCTGAAATTTGAGTTATTTTTTAAATTTTGGTATACTATATTAGCACAGTTGACCTAAATTCAGACAAAAAAATTCAAAATCCGAGTAGAAAATAGTTTTTTTTACGGTAAAACCCACAAACATGTTTAACGAATCATTTTCATAACTTGAAATGCAAATAGAAATTGTACATTTCTAAAAATTATGCACAAGTTTTGCAAACAACAAAGTTATATGGTACTATTTACCTAAAAATGTAACCATTATATAACCATTTAAAACTATTTACAGAACAATCAGGTGTTCTGCATCAAATAAGAAGGCACACAAATGTTTTGTGCCAGTCCAAAAAAATAGTTTGTGTTCAGTATAAGACAGAGGAGAACACCACAGGCCTAAACCCTGCAGGTCTGACAGCAGGAGGTGCATCAGTCCAGTTTTGCATGTGGGAACAGCGTTTACACTGCAATCTGCCTTTTATGGCTTTTTTGGAGCAAATGTGAAATTCAGCAGTCTAACTGACACACAATACAAAACAATAACTACACAACACGCTAACTATAGCCTCCAAACACGCTAAACGTCACTATTGTCTCACATATGAAAACTCGCTCTCTTTCTTTGTGTCACTCCTAAAAACTTCCCCTTCTCCCTAAACAACTAAATATCACATGTTGCCATATCATTTTTTTGATTGGCTGACATGGTAAACTCTAACACCAATAGGGAAGGGGTGTTTTTTCTTTCTCTTTTTTCACTCACAAGCGGAGAGCGTTTGCTAGCGCTGTCTGTAGAAAACGTCGTTTTTACCGTTCTTCCCGCTGTAAACGCCACTGTTTTGTTCAGAAAATAAACATTGCGTGTATTTTTTATCATAACTCTGTTTTTTATTTTTTTTAACATGGCCCATCGACACAATTCACAACTGTTATATAGTTTGAAGTCTTGAAGTTTGAAGTTTAAATGGAGACTCTGAGTCGCTGCATATTGTAGCCGTGTTATCTTAAATTGGTCATGTGATTTTGACGCGCCGGCACGTCCGTCGACCCCAGAGGGTTAAGAAATGTTGTTTTCATGGATGCCTGGATGATAAACTTAATTTTTACACCTGGTAAAGCAGCAACACTGATCATTTTATTAAAGAAGAAAGAATTTAGACAATT
This sequence comes from Pundamilia nyererei, assembly GCF_000239375.1. Lineage (NCBI taxonomy): Eukaryota > Metazoa > Chordata > Actinopteri > Cichliformes > Cichlidae > Pundamilia > Pundamilia nyererei. The sequence goes on along the minus strand of NW_005188011.1, from coordinate 109,184 downwards.
TTTAACTCTCAGTGATCGTTTGACCTGAAGTGGAGTTTGGACCCAGATTACTCCGCGAGGCTCCTGACTACAGTAGCTGTTGCTCCGACAATCCATCAAGCGGTGCGGCTTAGTAGCTTACCAAAGCTGTACTAAAACATTTTTTTTGACAGATTTTTTAGCACCGTGTACCACATAAAATTGGTTCAAGGTCAGTACACACAACCAGACTTAATACATAAGTTGCACCGGATTATAAGGTGCACTGTTTTTTGATTTTTGAGAAGATTCAAAGATTTTTAAGTGCGCCTTATTGTGGAAAAAATACGATAAAAATTTTCAAATATGTACAAGATTCCAGAAATTATTTCTAAAATAGATTTAAGTTCAAGTGAAAACCAAAGGCATGTCTCAGGTTATAAAACAAGCAAAACTATTCTGACTTGCATTAGCTAGATCATGACCTTCACATTAGATACCTTATCTGAGGTGCAATTCCAGGAAGTGAACATTCAAACATGCCTGTTTTCAAATGTGATGCCTATCTATAAAAAAAAGGTTTCTTATGAGAAACTTAATATAACTTTGGTTTTGAAGGGAGGCTGGCTAGTGCACCTTAATCGTAAAGGCATTTCTTACTGTGTTCTGTGTTCTGTCCCATTTGATCCCTTTTTGAGCCTGCAGTAAAAAAACAAAAGTAAAAAAAAAGTAAAATAAATAAATAAATAAAAAAAGTTTAAAAAAAGTGTATATATATATATATACATATATATATGTGTATGTATGTGTGTGTGTGTGTGTGTGTGTGTATATTTACTTTACCTCTGTAGATATCTTTGCCGATAAGATAGAGTCCCACCACCACAACCACAGTACTCAGTAAAATAGTTGCAATGATCCAAGGTGTTGAATCTGCATAGTGGCACTTCTCTTTGCAACCATCTTGATTAGTTGTTGGATTTATATCTTGAGCGTATGAAGAAAGATGAAATGTTAATTTTGCTTCTTCACACTTACATAATGTTTAAAATGTTACAAATCTTGTAATCAACTCCTCTAAAAAATTTCAAATAACCTTAAATAACCGATTAATTAACTGCTCAAATTTCACAGCTTTGCTTTAAGCCTCTTTCAGAAAAAACAAAAAAGAGAAAAGGCAAATATTTGTATCACACGTTTGTATAATTATTTAGAAAAATTGCTGTTTCTCACCTGTGAGACATGGCGCAGAGACAGACAGCCAGCTCTCTGGGGATTCTCCACCTCCTGAGATTTTGCACTTGTAAAGTCCTTCATCAGACTTGGAAACTCTGTTGATGGTCAAGTTTCCTCTTGAGCTGCTCCCTATGTGACGCCCATATTTGTAGAAATCAGCTGCGATGCTGGAGGAAAGGATCTTGTTTCTGCAGCGCAGCGTCACAGCTTCTCCCTCCATCACAGGAACAGCAGGACTCTCCAGGATCACAGAACCAGCTGAACAACAAGTGAGTTAAATTTATAAAATGTTGAACTTGTGTTTGTTTGTGACAAAATATTACTGCCTTTTTTCAATCATACCAGTGACATTAATGTAGATATTGTTGCTTCTCTTCCCTCCTGCTGTCCCACACCAGTATTCTCCACTGTCACTTGCATAAAGAGAATGAATGGTGCACTTTGATCCTGTTGTCGTTACTGTTGTTTTCCCACTGGTTTTGTTGCATTGCTTTGCTTCCTCTGTCATCTTATATAACACATCTCCATGAGAAGGCTCCTCACAGTAAAAACTAACTGACTCATATTCAAAAAACTGGGATTTGTTTGGAACAATATGAAGAGAAACTGCATGTGAGAAAAAAATGACAAACAACAAAACAAAACAAAACAAACATTCAGTTTATTGGTAAAATGACAGATTCCCATTGAAATGTGATAGCCAATAAAATGTAGAGGTAGAGAGTGGTGATTGACCAAAATGTTCTTTTTGGTGTTTAAATAAACCATCTTTTCCTCCAATCACAAAATGATAAATAAGTAAACAGATATTACTCACCAACTTTCTGAGCATGTGCACACAGCAGAATCAGCACAGTCATCACTAAAAAGACCAAAAATAGTTACTATAAGATGTACCCACATTTTCAGACATCTTTAGAGTTGCCAACTCTTAGAGTTAATAGTGCTATTCCTTGTTAAGTTGTTGATTAGAAACATTACTTTGTACTTGTTATTTCTAAGGTGTCACCAAAGGTTTCTGCTACATGAAATCTTTAAATAACCACAGCCTTTTAACAACATTGTTAACCTTAACAAACTCTTTATAGTTTAGTTTTCATGTATAAACTGAGACAGTACTTACACAATCTGATGCACAGAGCTCTGACCTCCATGATGTCTTGCCGGAGACCAAGCAAAAGATACTTCCTGTATGACCTTTGTAAAACAACTATGTGAAAATAGTTTCAGAGAAGCAGAGCTGTTGCTGTGGTAGGTGAGAGAGCACATACTGATGCTTTCAAATCTATTTGTAGCCATTTAACGTTTTTTTATGCTTTCATTATACCAGTGATGGCCTAGCCAGTCACAGTAATCCTAACAGTTTATAACTATATTTCCATGGTAGCACTAAAAAAAGCTCAAGTTGCTTTAAGTCATTTGAACTGATCACCAATAACAAAGCACTGACTAAATGAATATTTTGCACCGTGTAGTTGTACAGATATTAAACTGGTGGGACACCAGTGTCAATAACAGAGCTGTGTTCTCACAGTCTGACACAGAGGCAAACACAAGAGTTTCAGATTATTCAATTTACTGGTCAAAATCTACAGTTCTTCCAATTCTTTGCTCCTTCCATAATTCTTCTTCTTCCCCACTTCAACCTGGAAATATTAAATACTTAGGTATTAATATCTCTCCTAGGCTTGCAGATTTAACAAAGTTAAACCACATCCCACTTCTAAAGAAAGTAGAAGGTGATCTGGCTAGATGTTAATCTCTACCCATATCAGTGATGGGAAGGAGCACTGCTATAAAAATTATGGTCTTGCCAAAAATAAACTATTTATTTTCAATGACCCCGAACGAACCATCACAAGATTGGTTCAGATCTCTGAATTCATATATTTCTTCCTTTGGAAAGACAAACCCCCGCGTTCAGCTACAAATATAAAGGAGGACTAGATCTGCCTAACTTTCAACACTACTTCTTAGCCAACAGGCTTCCGTTCATGTCATACCCCCTTAGATGAGCCTTGGCTAGATGTAGAACAGGCAATATGCAATAATCTAGAGATTTCAGACTTACCATTTATCAGCTCAAACATCAAGCGACATGAATGGTTTAAAAGCATCAAAGTCAGCTCTTCTTTGACAGCATGGTGGCATTAACCCAAGACAGCAGTCAAACTCATGTTTATTTTCTTCTGCAAATTAGCAAATCTAAATAGAGTTTTCGTTGATCATGAGAAGATATTTTTTTGAGATCTTATGTTCTAAGATGAAGGCATTGTAAACGTTTTTGTTGTTCAAATTTAGATGATGAGGATGTAAACCTGAGGGGGTAGGGCTAAATAAGTATATACTTCTGCCTACTCCTTTTCAAACAACTGTATGGAATGATTTTATGAAACGTTGGTGAATGTATATGTTTGAAATAAAAAAGAACTGAACTGAACTGATTCTTAAAATAACGGGTCTTCATTAACCCATGCAAACGTACAGGGGATGTGTGCATGAGGGTGGGAGTGCACATTTGTGCCTGTGTGCACCTGTTCGTTTGTGTCTGTATGTCAGGTCGATCCCAGACTCCACCTTTCTGGGAACATCTCAGGCGCTCCAAAGTACGGATGGGTACCGGTATCAATACCGGTGCAACCGTGCAACCTATCAACCCCTGGTATAGGAATTTTATTGACTGTCATCTTTTTGCCCACGACTGAGACGGTTGGTCAGACCTAGAGTCTTTCTTTGGGTGTGTTACAACTGGCGTTGTCGACAGGATCTGGCTACCATAATCTGTAGTGGGCAAAAGCAAGATGACTGATCAGAGTGAATCACAGTCTGGCCCAGATAGAGAAGCACCTGTTTCTGTTTCTACTCTCTGATTCTCAGCTGAAGAAGTGTCTTTTAGAATAAATCTCTTGACAATTGATAAAGTCAAAAAGTCAAAAGAATGAATCACCCCTGTAACTATGTCACTATATATCAGCATTAACAGGAGCTCAGTTTGGTGTTTCAGAGAGCTGCTGATCTCAGACCTGCACACCTTCCATTTTAAACACTTGATGTGCTGACTGCATGAACAGCACGTGATATTTTCTCTGACACAATTAAATAAAACCTGATGAAGGTCGTCACTTGTATGTTGAACTACAAACTTGTCATCTGGAATTCTTTCACAGTTTTTTGCAGATAGTGTGTTATTTATCATGAAGTGATTCAGAGTTAATCATACCAGAGAGGATCATATATATTTTTAAATATATAACTTTCTACAGGACTGAATATAATATCTTTGTGTATGAGTCCAGAGCCCTTTACACAAACCAAAGGTCTCCATCACAATGTTCATGAAATGCTGGGTTTATCCATCTCCTGGGGCGGGCCTACGGAGGAGTGCTGAAGATTTTCCTGTGAGGGAGCTGCTGGTGAAGATCATGAGTTCTGCTTGATCAATGCGATGAGCTTCAGTGTTCCTGGTGTTTCTTAAATGAAGCCTCTCTCAGTGGGTCAGCAGAACTTCTGGCACAGGACAGCTGTGATGAAAGAAAAGGGAAGAAGTTTCTCCAAACCTCTGGACCCAGAAACCCAGCTTGGTCCTAATGGTCTGCCTCACTAGTTTCTCTCCAGGGTGAATGTATTTGTTGATATAATATGGACTCTATTATTAAATGAAAAGAACAAATTAGACTACACTACTGAAACGTTCTACTGAGGTTTTAAAAGTTTCCATGTTACCAGGATGTAGAGGGCTCTGAAGATTTAAACTGTTATAGATCCATTACACTCAGTCTTCTGTTAAAATCTCAAAGGACAGCATTATATTTTTCATATTAACAGTAACTCTGGGCCTCTGGAGTGAGCAGCTGATCTTATCGCTATCTAAAAACGGAAACAAAACCTAAGGAGTCCTGAATCCTTCAATAACACAGACTATAACAGGTGTGTAGCATCACTAACTAGCTAGCAACAAGCCCCCAACACAGTGCGTATGCTTGTGGCTAATCTAGCAAACGAATTAACAACAGTGTGATTTCAGATGTTGTAGGACTATCATTGTTATGGTGTGTAGCCGCTAAGACTGGTGGACCTAAATCTTCACCACCACCACCTCTTTATACATACAAGTGAAAAGGGGAGTGAGCGGGTCAGTGCTAAGACAGAAACTAAGCTGGCTTCAAACACCATTTATTTCCATAAAAAAAATAAAAATAAAAAACGCAGCCAGAGTCACAAGTACAAGATAAAATTCCCCGTATACAATAAAAATAGTGTTGCAACCCGCTAAAAACCCTGCCGGCAGAAATAACTATACACTATTAAAACAAGGCTAAAACATGTTTTCCATATACTAAAATTACCTTCCCACAGTCCCATAATCCCACAGTCCAGCCACACATGGGCAAATGGTCCTTATCTGAAAGAGACAGGAGAGGAACTTCTCTTCCGGTATGATAAAACTCGTCAGCAGCAGACCAGGGAGGAGGCTCCTATCACAGACCTGTCTCCTCCTGACAGCGCGTCGCTGCACAGTCCCGCCCCACTCCACACCTGAACACGGCATCCCTCGTCTCACCGTCAGATGCAGGCAGAAGGGCATCCCTGCCCTGTTGTGAATTGCGGCCATCGCCACCCACTGTTGCTGTTCCTGCCGTTGGGACTGGATCGCCGAACGACTCGCGGCGCCCCACAGTCAGGCAGCAGTTCCTTCCACACACGTGCGGGCTTGCACGCGTTCCTTTTTCTCCTGCTCACCTTTCGTGCGTCACTCCTCTCTTTGTCTCTGCGCTCGCTATCCCCTTTAACAGGTCAACCTGGCGGCTGATAGGCCACCTTGGGGAACGCCCCCACCTCACAGGTGCCTACAAATGTCTGTTTAGTCCACAGTGGATTAAAGGAACATGGTACAACATTAACACACATAATATAAATATGAGGATAAAACCATGCTGTATAAATATAAATAAACAAACATGCAATATAAATATCACAATAAAATCATGCAAATAAAATCAACACTATGTACCAATACACAGATTGATAAAACATAAAAACACAAATTTCCACTGTGTGACAGGTGCGCGTCTATCAAGCGATAGTTATGGCCAGCGATAGTTATGGCCAGCGCTGGCGATCCAAGTGGAGGAGCAGAGAAGTTTACGGCATTTAAGCAGCCCTTTGCTGCCCCATCCAATCGGGCTAAAGCTATTGCAAAAGCTATTGGGGTGGCTCAGTCCTCTTCCAGGGTGTGGGGGACCCTCAGCCCTCCGGCCTCTGGGCCTGTGGCTCAATTCCCTCTGGCACAGCTGGCTTCCTGCAGAGCCTGCGGGCACATCACTGCAGTCCCCTCTGGCTTCTGCTCCGTGGCTGCTGGGTGACCCCTCATCTGGGGCTCTCCTCAGCTCTTCCCAGGAGGGTGGCAAGGATGCCCCTCCGGTGGTCCTCCTTGGGCTCTTGCACTCCGGGGAGTCTGCATGTCTGGGGCCTGGATCTCCTCCATGCCTGCTTCATGCCCTGGGGGTCAGAGCTATGGCTCCCCACACCCTCTAGCAGATCGTTACTTGGAGAAACCTTTTGAATACAAGTGTGCTGATCCACACAGGTGTGCACAAAGGTGTTAACAGACACAAACTACACCTTTCTTGGCTGCTACCTCAAAGCACATTATGTGCTGTCCATCCTGCGTGCTGCACAACAACATTCAATATTTAGTATTTATTGTTATTTACTGTTATCTAGATTAATGCAATGGTGCTGTGTTTATTATGTTGCTGTCTTTTTTTTGTTCTCTCTTTTTATTCTCTCTCAACAAGTGATCCAGGAGATTTTTTTTTCTTTTAAGTGTCCTTCCTCACTGTCCTCCTTCCTCTCTGTTTTTCTGTTCCTTCATCTTTCTCTCTCCCTTTTCCCCCAGCCATGTCTGTCCCATCAGTAACAACTAAAAACCAAATAAAATAAATGACAACAACAAAGGTCGATCAAATGGACCAAAATGACAAGGCTGTGATGATTCACTTGGCAAAGCAAATCCGTTGGGTATATTTGTTGGCTTTCACAGATAAATTCTGACGGCTAAAAAACCAAACAGGACAGGCAACAAAAAATAAATAAATAAATAAAAAAGAAGAAGAAGAAAAAAAAGAAAGGGAGACAAACACTGAGCTCAGTGATGTTTTGCATCAGACAAAAAAACAGACTTGAAACAACTCTAAATAGTTTTCAAACAACCAGAGCTGCTGTTATATGGGTTAAACCTCAGTAATTCCATTTATAACCAGAAAGTCACACTAGTGCTGCCTTCAACACAACTTGTAGTCATTTCACATTCACTTTTTTACGCTTGATTCATAGCAATGAACTAAATTGGTTGTAATCTGCAGTGGAAATATAACTATATGTTGCAGCAATACGTACCTTATACATATTACACTGCAAGTGTGCAGAGACGAATTTACAAGTCAGTGCCTCTGTAGTACTGGCAGTACCTTTCAATACATGTATAAGTACATCATGAAGCAGTGCAAACATTTTCCCACACAGCAACACACACTTATGCAGATTGACATGGTTGATCTGAGCCTTTCATTTCCATTAAAGTTCCTTAATACCAGAGTGATATTTACATGTGCATATTATGAGAAGTTTATGCCTCCCACATTCTCCTAATGAGAAGGTGTTGATACTCAGAGCACTCAGGCTCTATAATGGCTACTTTTACATCTTTTACATCTGATCCCATTGTTTTAGCACTCATATTCCCCCGTTGAAAAGATCCCAACATTAGCCGAGCCCCTAAAATTATGTATGGATGGTGCCTTCACGAGGGTTATGTTGCCAGTATATTATAATAAAGAGGGACAGAACATGAGCTTGTTTACAGCTTGACACACTTGCCTCTAAGGGGGTTTCCATTTCTACTTAGCGCCATGCGCCACCTAGTGACATCTTGGAGTAATGTCAAAGGAATGAGTAAATAAAGACAGAATAAAGATATTATAAAAAAAAATATTATTTAACTTATGAATTGAATTTTGAATCCCTACTTGTGTTATTTGTCAGTTAAAATCACCTTCAAGCCTCAGTCTGCCTGGGCCTTGTGTTCATCATCATAAACAACAATCAAAGACAACAGTGCTTAAACTGAAGGTCCTGGCAGTCCTAAATATTCTGTTCTCTTTTCTTCTTCCTCATTTGAGCACCTCTTTTTTAGCTTAATTTAAAATAGTATAAAATAATAACACAATAATCAAAAAGGCCACTGCCTCACCCAGTGACTGTCAACTGATTTGAGGTCATCTTGCACAAATGATTTGGGACGCCCCTTTCTGTAGATTTGCCTTCCTGGTCTCCCCGTTTCCCACACCTTCAACTAATAATTCATCAGAGACCTCCATATAGAAGGAATAGGTGTGGGTATGATTCTCTGCGAGACCATGGTTGTATCTACTAGAGACAGACTGATCCAATATACAGCATCGGTATCAGTCTGATCCTGACCTAAATTACTGGGTCGGAGATCAGGGAGAAATAAAAAATGTAATCCAATCCTTTAAATATCACAAAAGCACCTCACAAAACTTACCACATGACATAATCCAGGTAGTGACCTCAGCAGTATGAGCAGTACCCGTCACATGATAGAGCGAGTTACTTCACACTGAAAGCATTTAGAGCATCTGGAGTCTCAGTCTGTGCTGCCAAACCAGCATTTCATCTCCGAGCAGGCCAACCCAGACAAGTAAAGCAGGTGAGTAAGTTCTTCTCTGAACGTTTGTAAAGCATTCCCACCTTAAGCTCAACAACCAATATACGGAGCTCCAATGTCTGTGTGTTGTCATTGCTAAGTCTGACCATATGATGGATAGACTCAAGTTTTACAAAAAGCAGTGTTGCAGGCTAAACAGTTTTGTGGTTCTAAAATAAATTTATGAAAAACACTGTTTTGTATAGAAATTACACAAATTTCAGGTTAGATATGATAGAAACAGCTTACACTGACATCCATCTTGATAAAAGACGAGTGTCATGAAGCTGTGTTTGCATTTATTTGCACTGCTTTCCACTCTGGATGTCTTACTTATGTTGAGCTGTAAGTATAAAAGGGTCCATTCTACAATCAGATTTTTTTAGGTTGTTGAAGAGAAACATTAATTTGTACTGATATTGCACTTCTACTTAATTTTTCAGAACCAGAGTTTTTTAAATCTGCATAAAATTGCATTATAAATTACTTGTTATTATTACTTTATATATTACATATATATTATATAAATTACTTCATTATTACTTTTATTACTTTAAATACTTAGGTTTAAAGTTCTGCTAATAGTTAAAGTAAAAAGATCAGTATTGCTGAACTGCAAAATATTTTGGGTGCAGTGTATTTTTTGCATACATATATAATAGAGTAGCTTTAGTGTTTTTTGTTTTGTTTTTTTAAATTTGAGTATGAACTTGTACAAAATACAGCAAGACATTAAAAAACAGTTTTATTGATTAGAAAATACACTAAATCGAATTCATATCGGTATTGGCAGATATCAAAATTTATGATAGCGGCATCGGACATAAAAAAAGTGGTATTGTACCATCTCTTCAAAATACCATCAATTATTTAATATATTGTCAATGCCCATTCACGCCTCGTGTCAAGACAAAAACTGAGTAAATAGAACTGTTTAGAAAATGGTTGTAAAATTGTGGTGAGCCATGTGTAAGGCAAATGATATACAAGCGTTTGCAAAGCTTTGAGTGCGCAGATGCAACTCCAGTAATTCCATGACAGAAGTTAGAGCTAAGACCCAATTTGGCTTGGAGTTGACCAAATTAGGCAGAAAGACATTAAGGGATTCATTATGTTGCTTTCAGCATCTTTGTTACCACGTTACTGTTTTCTAAGAGACATGTTTTTGAATGTGCTGCATGAAAAACGTTTGCTGTGTGTGTGTGTGTGTGTGTGTGTGTGTGTGTGTGTGTGTGTGTGTGTGTGAGGGCATTTTCTTCTTTGTCTGCAAAATTAATCACATAAAATTGAGCCGTTAATATCACAAATGCCTTTCCAATTTGGTAATAGAACAGACTTAATTTCTTCTTCACATATCCAAAACACATCTGCTAGTGGATAAGGTCCATTTGTTAAACCATAAACATTTAACCATTGGGAATAGGATTTATTATGACCTAATATATATACACCCCGCCCCGTTTTTGGCAGGTCATACATGTTCTCACATATTCTTTTGCTGAAGTTTCAAAATTTATAGTGTAGAATTGTCGGTATATCATAAAGACCATCCCTCAGATTATCCCTCCTGATGAGCCATGGCTCAAAACCATGCCTCACTAGAGCGGCTGTTTTGTGTAATGACTTGGGAAGAATGGGTTTTCCTGCTATTTTCACTATGTCATCAGTGTCTAGTACTGCTCCGTTTTTTGCTTCTGTTCTCTTGGTGATGCTGCTTTTTGTTCGTCCTGCAGTACAGATAGTGGACTGGTGTGGTTTTCACGAGTTGTTAGTAAGACTGTGGTTGCTGTGGCTGCTGCTTTTGCAGCTTTGTCAGCAAAATTGTTTCCCTTTGTAATTTCAGAGTCATCCTTCTGATGTGCTGCACAATTGCAAATTGCTAAATGTCGCGTAACATGAGGAGTTTCCTCCCATGTAAACAGATGTGTGCCATGATAAAACCTTCCTCCACACTAGAAATAAGAAACTGATTTCAACCCTCTGTTACATCTTATTCTCTTATTTTATAATCCAGTCATTTGTCCAAATCTAGTATCAATCAACTAATTTGCATATCAGCTCATAATGCGCTAAGTTGACAGGTCAACAGAAATACACGTTCAAAATATTATCACAAAAGAGAATTTCCTTCATACAGTAAATTACTTGTGTTGCATCAATCAAACAGAAAGCATCTCACAATGTATTGTATTACCAACTAAATGTATTGTCTCATTACTGCTGGGTCATACCAGACTCTCTCTGTCTTTATTTTTTCTTCTTTGTTTTCACAAACGTTTCACCTTTTGTCAAGCTGAAGAGTTAAATGTCAGCAGTGGATAACATTTGATAACAAAACTCTGTTAAGTTTTTCCTGCTTTAACACCAATGGGAGATACAGGCGCATGTATAGTGTGTGCTATAGTGTAAGCTGTTCTTCATTGCATGTATGTGTGTTAGTACACTTGCATGCAGGGCCTGTGGGCCTGTCTCACTCAAAAGGGTTTGAGTAAACTTTCTTAACAGTTGCCTTTCTCTCATGTGTGTTAAGAAAGGCAAATGTGCTTGTAGCAGTTGTGAGATTATTATGCTGTTATATGTTACATTATACCTGTAATCAAACTGAGTGAATCATGATACTGCTGTAGGCCACATCATACTTCTTGTGTAATCAGTATGTAGTTGTAGTTTGCATCATACTTCTGAGTTAAAAGAATGTGAAAATCATTAGATGTATTAGATAGGTTTGTATCATCCTATGCTGCTGATTTTCTGTGAGTGAGTTACACTATTTCATGACATTTCATA
>NW_005188011.1:94660-96183 GCF_000239375.1 Pundamilia nyererei | reverse complement strand
TGAATAATGTCTCAGCTGGCTCTGAACTTATCATTATCAAGGTCGCATGGTGAGAGCCACTTCAGAAGTCACAGTGCTCCTCACTCAAGCAACACGTCAAAAACAAAAAGCAAAAAACTCAGCACACTACACAGAGAACAACAGTCAAGACACAACTGAAAATGCTGTTTTTCTTCTTCGTTCTCCTTGAACTTTAGAATAAACTTCATCTGCATTAGTAAATCATATGTCTAATCATTATATGTCACTGTGATCCACGAGTTTGATCACAAAGTTACTTATTTTTCAAAACAAAACAAAAACAAACAAAACAAAACAAAAACAAATTGCTGATCACATGAACGCTTTACACACGAGTCAGGATGCAAAAAAGGCTGCTGCCAAAAACAAATCAGAAGTATGAGAGAAGAAAAAACTGAGCTCACAGACAGCTGCATGTTTGAGCTCTCATGCAGCTCCTGCTCTATAAAACGTGTTACTTGCTCATCAGCTTACAGTGACCACATATTTAATTCAGCTTCTCACTCTTGTAGCTTTAGCTGTTGTATGCAGGGTTTAGCTTATTAGTTGTTAGTATAGGTGTGCTCTATATCTCAATAATGTCTCATCCAGGATGACAGGTTTTCAAGCAGGTCAAGTGTCTCTATGCACTTAATTAGTTTAGATATTCACTTTATTTTCTTCATCTCATATATCATTGTACTGAATTTAAGCAACCTTAAGCTTGATGCAGACTATTTCTAACAATTATCCACCTCACATCATAACTGACTAAGGTTCCTCTTCATATTAATATTATTTCATTATTAATGCTATTATTTTTATTTAACAGCAATATTTTATTTATTTTTTATTTTGTATCCACCAAGGGCTGCGGGTGATCTGCAGTTTCACCCTTTTGCAAGCTGGAGACATTTTCCACACTTTCCTTGGCTGAACAATGACACAACCTTAATATACCTTATGCATCTCTCTATTTCATTTAATGTGTGTTTGTGTGAATTATCTGCTTTCATTCATTCTATTCATTCTGGGCATGTCTCATTGTTAATACCAGTTTACAGGTTGTTATCCTTGCTATTATTAGTTTGAATACATTACAGTTAAGCTCTAATGTAATTAAGCCTTTGGTTTATCTAACTTTATTCCTCTTGTATTTATATGTATTCAGTCGGGTTTGTTTCCAGCCCTTTTTAAACTTCTACTTTGACCTCTAATTTTTCACTGGGTGAGGGATTATTACGTTCTTCCTGATCTGAACTGCTCTCATCACCTGAGCTGCTATCCTGTTCTGAGTCTCTGTCTTCTTTGTTTGTTAATGCTTTTATTCTTTTTTGCCTGTCTGCCTCTCCCTTTCATCTGTCTGGGTGGTGGCAGCCACAGTGGTTGCAGCCAGTCATTCTGTGCCGGCCGTTCTCTGTGTCTTACAGTCACGTGCAAGGCGTCCCTTTTCCCCACACTCCCAGCATGTAGTGCTAAAGCCACTGTTTGGTGTGTGTCTAAACCTGCCTCTACCTCTTGCT
>NW_005188011.1:90137-92637 GCF_000239375.1 Pundamilia nyererei | reverse complement strand
ACACAAAACACTAAAAATAAATTTCAAAATTAAAGGTCATAGTCTAAGCTGATCTGTGTTTCTGGTGAGTGTTTGATTGGTCACCTCCAGCCTTGGCTGAGCCTTTGTGCTTTTCTTTAATGTATTTGCTAAATAGAGATAAAATACAGAGCTGACTGCAGCAGCTCAAGAGCTGGAGAAGGAAAAACGAGATTGAAGAATGTCTACAGAAAACTGAAGGACTTTCAAAGCTATCAAATGAAGGGATTCGAATAATAACAGCTGAGGATAAACAAGTGAAGGCAATAAAGAGACTGCAAGATGAGAAGCAGGGAAACACAGGCACTCAGAGAGTGGCGCAGGTAGATTCCAGGAAATCTAAGATAAGGCGAATTTTCTGTTCAGCCAGAAAGACATGCCAATATCCTCCCAGCAACCAGTCTATTCATTTATGCCCTCCATAATGGGCATTTCTTGATCTATACCTTTTTAAATTATTTAAGCTACCCTACTAAATCCTGATGTACTGAAATAGAAATAGAAATACATCCTGGGCTTTCCATTGATATTGTCACGGTCTGGCTGGCAGACCATGGGGAGATGGGGAAATAGCACTCAAACGCCGGACTCTTCAGTGCAACAGTGTTTATTTACAAGGTGGTGAAGTAAACAACAATAAATCCCCAGTTTCCCAGACTCCCGTGTAGTGTCTTCTTCCCAAAAGTCCCCGTGTAGTGCTCTGTGCTCCAGTGTCCCTGCACTCCCCGTGCTCACTGCTCCTTCTCGTCCCACACTCCTCCTGAGTGGAAAACAATAGAGGCAGCTGTTACAACTTATCCCAGCAGGCATACACTCACACTTCACTTGACTTGACTTGCTAGAAGACTGACGTGTCGTCAAACGCAATAATCCAGCGTGGGTGGAAGCTCCATCGCTCATCTAAATAGCTCCCCCGACGAGCCCAGATGAGGAGCAGGTGTGCGGCCAGGACTTCGGGTGTGGTCAGCCCTCAAGTTAGGCCACGCCCCCAGGGCTGAAGGTGCCTGTAACTTGGCCACAGCAGAAAGGCCACACACACACACACACACACATACCTGCCTACATACAGATGTGCCAAGGGGCAGTGCAGACAACACACCAAATAATAATAATAACAACAACAACAACAACAGTCATAGTCCCCACTGCCCACGGACCCCAAGTCCTCGGAGCCGGGTCCGTGACAGATATCCTGTGTTTGGGTGGTTTCTTTTAGCTGCAACGAGGCAGGAAGTCACATGAAGTTAAATGAGAATATTAATTTTCTTTTAGTTCTCAATATGATATGTCTAAAACTGTGATCAAAAAAATAAATAAATAACCAGGGTGTTGAGGTTAAACAGACTCGAATTCAATACAGTGTAAAGTAGTAGCAGATCCTAAATAAATATTTATTTACAGAGCTTGCCTATAAAAGCTAAAAAATGATCTTCTGTGTTATTTATAAATACCTCTATTGCGAATAACTGTCTTAAATCTAACCATTGTCATTGCACTGAGCCTGTGACCCAGTGTTCATGCATTTTCAGGTTTAAATTATCCTCTGGGATTTAGTCCCTAAAAGGTTCATTCTGTTTATCTGGATGTAGCGTTTACAGTGGGAGAAATGTTTCCTCAATCTTCCACTTTCATGAGTGACTTAGATTAGAAGCTAATTTTTCTCATAGAGATTGTAACAACTATTCTGCGACCAGACCTCATCCTTTGGTCTAACTCCTGAAAACTTGCTTACGTCACTGAGCTGATGGTACCATTGGAGGATGCAATTAGGAAGCATTTGAGTGTAAGAAACTGCAGTATGCATACTTGGTAGCTGAGGCAGAGGACAGCGGTTGGAAGATCAAGGTCTGCCCAGTGGAAGTGGGGTGCAGGGGCTTTGTTGCCAGTACAACAGCAAAACTACTTAGAGAGACTGGAATCAGAGGACAGGCACAAAGGCAGGCTATAAGAGAATCAAATAACACTGCTGAGAGGACCAGTCACTGGCTATGACTAAAGAGGGCTGACATCACTCGGGCAGCTAAGGTAGTCAGCTAACCGTGAGACACATGCCGAGGATTACTTGACCCATGGTGGGCCTGTCTCAGTAGAGGGCGTCAAAAGGGTAGAATATCTAACACTAGAAAATTTACTGGTTGACTGATACAACTCTCTCAGGGATTCCTGGGGGCTGTGCAGTTAACCTGATGGTAGTGAAACCTAGGGATGGGGATCGTTTAGGTTTTATCCGATACCGGTGCCAAACTGGTACTTTTGAAACGGTGCCGGTGCTTAAACAGTGCTCGAACCGGTGCTTATAGAATGGAGAACACACACTTTGTCCAAAAACCTCTCATGTTCAGCTGTTTTATTGTAAAAAGATAACAATGTTAGCCTTTTCTGCAGCTATAGGGCATATATGGTATCACTCTTGGCTGGAAGCAGTGCTTAAACATTGGAAAAAAACACAAACTTTGTCCAAAAACCTCTCATGTTTAGCTGT
>NW_005188011.1:87355-90041 GCF_000239375.1 Pundamilia nyererei | reverse complement strand
GAGGTGTGGGATACCAGATCAGGTGCCCCCCTTCTGGCACAGAAATAACAGTTTAACATGAATCAGTGACACTGATCAACCCTGGCAATGCCTCCTTGGATGAGGATGTTTACTGTAAATGGCAAAACACCCAATGAATGCATTGGGTAAAAGGATTGTAAGGATTGTAACATCTCCTTTTACTGAATCAAGCAACTTCTTCAGTCTCCTCCTCCTTTATTTGTGATTTAGTATTGTTCATGGTTCAGTTTCCTTGTTTTTCCATGTCTCTCGTACATGTCTCCCAGTTACTGTTAATCTTGCATGTCTTGAGTCTCTGTCTGTTCCTGTTTTATTTTGACAGTTCCAAGTCCTGTGTTCAGTGTTTTCAGTTTGCTTCTTCCTTGTCTCAATCCTTGTCAGATTTGTTCCAGCTGTGTTTTCGTCCTGTGTCTCATTCAGTTGTTATTATTTGTGTATTTAGACTCTGTTATTTCCTCTGCACATTGTTGCGTTGTCCCACGTTGCTGTGTTGTTTCTCTGTGTTCCTTGAAGCTGTGAATTTCCTCCTGGTTTGTCTAGTTCTAGTTTACCAATTTCCCTGTTTTCTAGTTTTAGTTCCTTGTTTCTAGTTTGCAGTTTTGGTTTCGTGTCTCCAATTTACCATATTTTAGGACCATAAAGAGCACCGGATTATTAAGCACGCTGCCGATGAACGGGTCTGATTTCATACATAAGGCACATCAGATTAAAAGGCACATTAACCCCTTAAAACCGATCAGAGCGGGCACGCTCTGTTTTGCGTAACTATTTTTAAGCTGGCGCAAAATTTTTTTTTGCATATGAAACTGGAGGAGTTGTACTTACATCTTATGCCATCAGCTTGTCCTAGGTCACAGTTTTCTTCCACATATAGCTTTGCAAAAAAACTGCATAAAAAGCACTTGCAGGAACAAAAACAAAATATTCCAGAAACACACTTTGCCGATCCGATCAGCTGTTTGTAACACTTCCTACGTCCATCAGCACGAACTATCGCATGTCCGCCATGACCTACCCGAAACTGGAAGTGACGTCATTTTCGTGGAAATGTAGTTTTTTACCATCAGGGCCTCATGAGCCTATACTGGTGTTTTTAAAAGTTATGTTTGACTTTATGACTTTCTGTGTCGTTTCTGGGATGCTTAGGACTCATATTGCACTGCTGGAAATAGTTTATTTTGATGCATATGCTGCTTTTTTTTGCAAATTTGCATCATAATATCTATTTTAGTTTTTCCTGCAGTATATAAAAATTGGTGTATTTCAAAAATAAAACTATGAAGACACTCAAAATAACTTTCCTGTGGTGGGAAACTATTTTGTGCAACTTTTTTGTATTTACAGTTTTGAGGGATAAGCCTCTTAAATTTCTCTAACTAGAAATATATGTTAAAAAAGCAAAAACGATTTTCAATTTTTTTGTAGTTTATTGCACTTTTTTGCAATTTATGTAATTACTATGCACCTAATGCAGATAATCCATTCATATTAGGCTGTAATGGTTGTATTGATGTATAGCAACTTGAAATGCTCCCAAAAATGGCTCCACACCATGTAAAAATATACTATAAGCTCTGGCGGACTTGGTTCTATGGTAGGTCTTAAAGGGTTAAGCAAAACAAACAAGTCAGATAAGTCAAAAAAGTTAGCATTCATCCCCCAGCTTCACTGTGTTTATGTTATGCTAACATAGCTGTCACTAGTGATCACGGAGCACATCATTATATACCAGGTAGTCCAACTTCAGTAACCCTACAAACATCACTGATGTTTAGTTTTCTGTCTTCATTTGTGTCGAATTTATGTTGAAGTGATAACAGAGCTGTATGTTTGAATTTTTAAGAAATCTCTTAGTCAGAACATGGTATATCATGTTTAGATGGAAACTAGTGAGCTAACTTCCTGCTAGCTTCTAACTACAGTAAATTTAATAAATTCCGTTTTCATGGATGCCTAGATGTTAAACGTAATTGTTACACCCAGTAAAGCAGCAACGCTGATCATTTTATTAGAGAGGAAATAATTTAGACAGTTTTCAACTCGTTTGACTTTGGGACCTGGAGAAGACGGAGTTTGGACCCAGATTACTCCGAAAGGCTCCTGCCTACGGTAGCCGTAATGCTCCGACAATCCATCAAGTGGTGCGGCTTCCAAAGTCATACTAAAACATTTTCTGACAGATCTTTGAGTGCCGTGTACCACATAAGTTTGGTTCAAGGTCAGTAAGCACAACCAGAATACATATAAGGTGCACTGGATTATCAGGCGCACTGTCGATTTTTGTGAAAATTCAAGGATTTTAAGTGTGTCTTAGGGTGCAGAAAATAAGGTAGTGTTGTAGTTTTTACAATGAAATTAAGCTCCTTCTTCATGTTGTTCTTATGAGTATTGAGTCCTGTTTTTGGGTCGTCATCCTGCCTTGCACAGCACATTTACATGACAACCTCACTGTTACAACATCTGCCATAAAATCCTCAAAAACACACACACATATATGGAAACAAACATAGGTTTTGTCAGTTTTTTCATAGATAAGTAATGATTCAAATGTTTAAACTGGCATTTAAAGCGTTCAAACCTTGAAAATTATTTAATGTTTGATCATTTTGAAAAGCGCTCAAGTTGGTTATTTTTGGGGAAAAGGACAGAAAAAAATATTGCTGTA
>NW_005188011.1:62178-63034 GCF_000239375.1 Pundamilia nyererei | reverse complement strand
GAAGTTTCTTAAACTTGTGATATTCAGTTGTTTTTTGTTTTAAAGAGTGACTCCTGCTCACACACCAGTGTAGATGCCTTGATGAAGAGAGCCTCAGCATGTGGAAACCAACAGCTGGACACAAAGAGTCAGAAGAAGAGATCCTGGAAGCTGCTGAAGAGAAAACCTGAACATTTCTTATTGAGCAGAAGTTTGGATTTCAGCTTGAATCTCAACACCAGTCACTAATTTGAAGCTGTGAGCTGATGTCAGAGTCAGGAAATGAAGGAAGGAAACACAGAGCCTGATCTGATCACAAAGACCTCTGATGTTTGTATTTAAAGGTCAGAAACTCTGCAGCCGACCTGGAGCTACAGGCTGGTTCACCTGAAGACCTCAGAGGCTGAACACACAGAGCTCCAGCTGTGCTGTGTCCTTTCAGTGCAGTAACACAACTGGACACTAGAGGTCACCATTTGATTTACCTTTAAAACACTGATGCTGACTTGTTCCACACATGAGTGGGAGCCTCTGCCTCCAGTATATAAACATGTCAAAGAGTCTTTTAAAACTAATCTTATATACTTTACATCATTTTAAATATAATCATTTTATATTTATGTGACTACATGTGTACCATACATTTGATTTTTAGTTAAATTCATATAACATACATGATAAATATGAAGTGAAAAAAACTTTTTGATAAGAAAAAGATTATTTAATAACATTCAGGAACATTGTACATGTACTGTTTTGTATTTAAATGGTTGTAACCTATTACTGTAATGAACAAAACAGAGTCGTGAAGCACGGCAACAGAATAAAGGCAACAGAATTTAAAGCATAGATGAAATACATTTTATGAAAGTTTGAC
>NW_005188011.1:49630-61539 GCF_000239375.1 Pundamilia nyererei | reverse complement strand
TGAACGTTAGAAACTGATCAGACTTGAGTGTCTGGTTTGCAGTGACTCGTTAATCATTGTCTCAGTCTTCGTTTCCTGCTCGGCTCCAGCGACTTGTTTCACTTTGAGAGTGACAGATTGAATCACTGTGTCAGCGTCTAGGGTCTTTATCTGTGGTAAGTCTTTTTTTTATTTGTTTGTTTTCGTTTTTAATTTGTTTTGAGTCAGAGAACAAACAAACAAGAACCTTATAACAAAACACTAAAAATGTGAAAAACAAAGGGATTTTTTCTACATGTTACTGAATAAACTCTGAATAAAGTCAGACTGTTGTTTCTCTGTCAAACCATGAGCACATACAAGATGACAAATGTCTGTCAGTTGTTAAAAGCTCCCACAAAGCTCCAAATGTAGCAGCAAAAAGCTGTATTATGTTTATAAAGAACTGTTCTTGGAGTCGTGCAGAGACCTGCACGTAAAGCAGGACTTTGTCTCATCAAGGTGACTTAAAAGAAACTCTGAGCTTTCAGTTTTAGTCATGTGCTTAAGTTACACTGATACTGAGCAAGTTAATTTTAAACCAAAAGATCATAGTCTAAGCTGATCTGTGTTCCTGGTGAGTGTTTGATGGGTCACCTGAGCCTTTGTGCTTTTCTTTAATTTATTTGCCCAAAAGAGATAAAACACAGAGCTGACTGCAGCAGCAGGTTTCTCAGATTTTCTTTCTGTCAATGCCACAGGCTGGTTCTGATTGGTCTGCTGTTTACAGAGTGGGCGGAGTAAACTCACATGAATAATTTCAGTTTCTTCTTTGAAAATGACTGCTTGATACAAACTCAGGAGCACAGCTGTCTGAAATGACTGAAGATGAAGCACGTTTGTAGAATTTACTGAGATTAAAGTGTTGAACTGTGACAATCATCAGTTAACACGACTTTTCAGCTGTTTGGGGGCAGAGACAGTTTCCTCAGAAAAAAACCCTGTATGTTTGGAGGTGTTTGTTTGATTTTAAGCTTTAAGCTCAACAGGTTTATTCTGTACTCTGTCAATCAAAACGAGAGAGCTCACTTTTCTGCTTTCAAAGGAAGATATAGCAGCAGCTACTACTGTTTACTACACTGTAAAAACCCACATGCCCTTCTCAGGACTTTTATTTATTTGGCAATCATGTTGTTGTTGTTCTTTTTATTCACAGTTTTGAACTAGATGTCATCCATACTCTGCTGATTAATCACTTAATCAAATTGAGCACTTTTCAAAATTATAAAACATTTGTTGGTGTTGTTTTTAGGATTTTAAGCCTTTAAATGACAGCTTAAATATCTGATGTATTAATTATTTATTCAAACAAACTCACAAAAAATATTTCTCCATATAATAAATAGGATGAGGATGTGACATTGGGGTGATTAGATCCTTTGGCATGTCAAAGAACAGCAACATCATCGATTTGATTGCATTTTTTGTGTAGTGTCTTTCGACACAAAAATGCCACCTTCACTTCTACTGAAACCACATTTTTTATGCTCTCTTGTAATACTGTTGTAGTATAAAACCATGCATCCTGTAATGTCAGCATTTTATTTTGAAGAAAAGTTGTATT
Organism: Pundamilia nyererei; assembly: GCF_000239375.1. NCBI lineage: Eukaryota > Metazoa > Chordata > Actinopteri > Cichliformes > Cichlidae > Pundamilia > Pundamilia nyererei. The sequence goes on along the minus strand of NW_005188011.1, from coordinate 59,957 downwards.
TATTGACATTTTTTGCTGTATTCCCTCAGATTCAACCATTTTGCCATTGTAGGCTAATGCACGGAATTCTTGTCTTTTTGCAACTGGTGTGACCACCAGGGAGCCCCAAGAGTGATTTCTATGCACGTGTGTGTGAAACTACTTTTAAATCAACATCTGTTTCATTATTGAGCACATTTATTATGCAAACTGTACCAGCACTGAAAACTTTAACAACAAAAGATAAGCTCAACAGAATATATGTATAAATTTGAAACTGTGTAACTGATATCACAGGTAAATGGTTCTTAGCAATTTTCTACTCTGAGTACTGAAAGGGCTTAATTCACAGAATGTTTTTTCTATGGATGTGCTTTCAATCTTACATGCAAATCCAACCACCAACCTTCAGATTGACAGATGACCTGCTCTACCTCCTCCAAATCTGCAAAGAACCATCAACAATTCTGTGTTTTTCTGTCAATATGGGGTGCTGTGTGTACATTAATGGCTGCAATATAACAAAAAGTGAAAATTTAAGGGGGTCTGAATTCTTTCCATACCCACTGTATTTATATTATTTTTACTATGCAGAAATCGAGAATGCGTTCAATGAAGGACAGGTTTCTCTTGATTTTCTATCGTGATGTTATCCTTCTTCTTCTAACATGGCATTGTGGAGGTAAGTTGCAGAATAATATTGAACAATGAACATAATGTTAATGTGGTGAGAGTTTTTGTGTATATGTGATGGGAGTGTTGCAAGACAACTGGAGGAAAGATATAAAGAAAACACCACCTGGGAAATTGCAGCCCAAGAAAAATTACCCAAATGAAGTGTAATTATATTATTCGTTTATTATACTTTATCCACAGGTCAGTTTCAGATTATTGGTCCAACTCAACCATTGGTTGCAATTACAGGGGATGACATCATTTTACCATGCCAGCTAGATCCAGCTAGGGATGCTGTTGACTTGACTGTGGAATGGTCTAGACGTGACCTTAAACCAAGATTTGTCCACTTAAAGCGGGACGATGCGGAGCTCGTGACTCAGAATACTTTATACTCCAGAAGAACATCACTGTCTGTCAACAAACTGAAATGCGGTGACATTTCATTGAAACTCTCCAAAGTGCAAGTCTCTGATGCAGGAATGTATAAATGCCTTGTTCCTGAAATTGGTGCAGAAACTGGGATGGAGCTCGTTGTTGGTAAGTTGACATCAATACTATTTGCTCTTAAAAAAACAGAAGCTTACCTTGGATGACAAGATGGATATTCTACTGGGAAGTGAATCATCTACAGGAGCATATGAGTTGAATAAAATTTGGGAAAGACAGATTAGTTCTTACTTGAGCTAACATAGCTAACTGGATTGAGATTTGGACTGACCAGACGCATGGCATAGTTTATTGAGTTCTCAAGAAGTGCAGTTTACTAACAGGAGAGTGGTGTGGAAGATAGTGAGGGTATTTAGAATTAGTTGAAGTGTACCTCTGGTGCAAATTACTGACCTCTGTCATCATTTTAAGTGGGGGAACTTGCACAATCAGTGGCTGACTAAATATTTTTTTGCCCCACTGTATATATATGGTATGGTATAGTGGTATTTAGAATTAGAGACATTTCATAGGGCATTAAGGCCAATGAGAGGAACATTTGGGCTGCTGGGTTAAAAGACAACAAAAGAAAAAAGCATTTGACCTGACCATAAGAACATTTAAATATGTAACAGGATCAACCATAATGGATCTTTAAAAGAGCATAGTAGTATTTATAATTACAATTTAGGCCACTGTACCATTTCAACAAAAAGCTTAAGTATATGGCGTGACCACAGGGTAATTGAAGGTAATCTGGAAGGAATTTGGACTAACATGAACCATTGAAATAATTCAAAAATGATTTAATTCTTAACTTTGCATTCCAAGTAACTTTTATCCTTATTTTACTCTGTAGGTTCTGTTTCTTCTGTAGTCATGGAAATATCCAAAGTCAAAAATGAAATCTTCTTTAAATGCAAATCTAACGGCTGGTATCCAGAGCCTCACGTGTTTTGGCTGAACAGTCAGGGAAACCAAATCACAGCTGAATCTACAAACAGTGCCAAAGGTTCTGACGGGCTCTATACTGTCAGCAGCACTGTGACTGTGAACAAGAGACAGACATGCAGTCTCACCTGCAGAGTCCAACAGAAGAACATCAACCAGACTGAAGAAGCACATATCCATGTATCAGGTAGAAAAATGAGATATGCCTGACTCAGGGCTGGACTGGGACAAAAATTCGGCCCGGGCATTTTGACTAGAGACCGGCACACCAGGTATTATAGGAAGAGCCAAAAAGCATTTGAATGAAAACAAACGCTGTTGTGACAGTGATGTACTGTCTTGTTGGTATATATGTATGATTTCTATACATTTTACATCAGACAAAAACTTTGGTTGTAAGATTCAGATAATAATTTATTATAAGCTAGACATTTTAAATGAGAATAAGAAAGAAAAGTATTTCTTTGTGCCCCCATTCCCTGTCAATTTCCCTAACTGGCTCCCTGGCAAAACTTTGCTGGACCCTCCCCTGCACAGTTTCCAGCTGTCAGCTATGTAGAAAAGGATCCTGGTGTTATTTGTCTCTCAGAAACAGTTCATAACTTCCCTTCAACTCATTCATGTCACCTAAAGTTAAACCTGTTTCTCCGTCACCTGTTCAGCTCTGATGATTCAGTAAGGACATCTCCTGGTTTCATCTTCATGTTTCCCTCTCACCACATATCCAAACCAATATCATGACCAGCAGCTTTACAGCTGTGGCTCCAGCAAACATCAGCTGATGCTAGAAATTAATATTAAATAAATTCTAACAACAACTGATCAAGCATAAACATGCTGCTGTTGTTTAGCGCAACATCTGCTGGTTTCCTGTTTCTAATGCAAAGTGGGCGATAAACAAGAGAGACGGGAATGGTGTCAGGAAATCCAATCAGCTGATCATTGATCAGTTTCATGATTGAAGTAGCAACAGGAGAGGCAGCTGTGCAGCAAAGACACAGAATAACTCCAGCTTTTTGTCTTTTTTCATTCTATCTGAAGTTCAGGACAAACTTTGTTTCTTTTCAGCTCAATACGAAACACGTAATATTTTCTCTGAATACGGGACAATTCCGTTTTTTACGGGACGGTGACCAACTCTACTAACTAACCTTATGAATAAATTAAAGTTCACTATCAGTAGCATCATAGCACCCACCCAGCTGTATAGAAACTCCGTCATGCTAGCTAGTACGCAGTACGAGTTATTGTGACTGACTGTAAAAAGTCAGCACAACTAAAATTACCTCCACCTAAACTTGGTTTATATCTGACCCAGATAGACTGCAGGTCATAACTTCTTACCTGAAGTTCAGTTCACCTGCGGCCGCATCAGGTCTCTCCTCCTCCTGCCTCCCCTCCTTTCCCTCATCCACCTGCTGGCCTCAGTGGAAGCTCCGCCATAGCCACCACCAAACAACTGGGCTATCTTTACACATCTGCCAACACCAGGCAAATGCCCGGTGTGCCCGATGGCCAGTCCAGCTATGGCCTGACTTTATTAGTTATTCACATTACTTCTTATTTACAGACAGTACATTCTGTGTGCTTTCTAATTTAAGGTGATTTCTACTCGGTCCAGTGTAATCCTGCTGTTCAGATTACTATCAACCTAGCTGTTTGCTTAATATTGATTGGTACAACAGTATTACTAATATGGAAATGCGGACAAAAGAAAACCAGTAAGTTCTAACTTCATTATACTTTTCTGACAAACGCAGATAATCATTAAATTCATGGATGCATTAGTTTGGAACTTTAAACACGTACTGATTACTAAATTTATCCCTACCTTTGGAACCAACGTAATCTATATTTTTTTAGTGTTTTAGTTTAAAATGTTTCTTAAAAACATAATATATATATCTACCTGATATTTATTAGGTTTAATTAACACTGTTTCAGTGCGAATGATTTAACTTTTTTGTGATGTTGATTATGATTTCATTTTTCCCTCCAAATGTGAAATCTTGGGGGAAAAATGTTTACTGTAGCAAGCAAGTCTGTTTTTTTTTTAGCTCTCAGTGATATTACTTTTCAACATTTTTTTTTCATTTTTATTCACACAGAAATCAGCAAACATGATGAGGATGAAAATGAACTACATCAAACAGAGATGGAGGAAAAATTACAGAGAGAATGTGAGGAAAAGAAAAGACTTGAAGAGGAGTTGCAGAACAATGAGGAAGACTTAAAACATGTCAGACAAACCATTGAAAAACTGATGGAGCAGAAGACATTTCTGAAGAACCAGAGAGAAAAACTCAACACACTGCTGCAGGAGGACAAGGCAGAGATGAAAGAGATCATGAAAAGGTTGGAGAAAGACAAAGCCCCAACTTTTGACAAAGAGAAAAAAATGAATAGACGTGAAGATAAAAAAACTGACCTGGAAAAGAGAACAGAAGTACATGATGAACTGTTAAAGATGACAGAAAAGCTAATGGAGGAAACAGAGAACATTACAATCCAAATGAAAGAAAGAAAGGGAAAACTAGAAAAAGACAAGGAACAAATGATTAAACACTTGAGAGAGAAACAAAAAAATGAAAGAGATTTAGAAGAAACTGTCAGAGAAACAAGCGAGAAACAATGAACAGGTGTGTAAGTTTTTCTTTAATATATTTCTTGCTAAAGTCGCACGTACAAACTGTCGTGTTGTGTTCAATTTATGTTCCCAGTGTCTTTAGTGTCTCTCCTTTTTTTAATCAGCAAACGACAGAGTAACACAACAAATAAAACATGGGTTATTTTTGTCAGTGCTGTCATTTTGCAATGTGATGCCTGATATTTCTATATTTTTTTTGCTTTAAATTTATACTATATACAGTTTAACAAGACATGCATTTTGATTGAATTTTATCATAGAAGATTTTATTTTGTTTCTTTAGAATAAAATAGAAGAGATTCAGAAGAAACTCACTTGATGAACAGCTGTCTAACAAGTCAGACGTTTATGTTACTTGAATTTGTTTTCTGTGTTACAAAAAATATTGATGTGTTTATTATTTAAGTTGATTTCTAATAATAATTTTACTGTTATAATTTATTCTGATGATTTAATCGACTAAACTGATCCGTGATGAAAACACATCTGTGTGCAAGCGTGTATTCTTATCTTGGTGGGGACCACCCTAAACACAGGGACTACCTCAACATTCAGCCCTTCTGACAACTTTCTCTTCCTGCTCATATACACCACCATTTTTGCCTGTCCTAACAAAAAATTAAGCAGCTGGCATTTGATCTTCCTAAGACGAGTAAATCTAAAACCACAAATAAAAATAGTCACCCCACATCTACTAAAGATAGCTTTCAGAAGCACAAACAGAGCCGAGAGGCGAACACATTCAGAAAAACAATGAAACAGGGTCTCCCTCTGCACACCGAATGGACATTTGTCTTCCACAGCAGCGTTAATAACAGAAACAAAAGAATTTACAGCAACAATGCCATGAACAATTCTCCACTGCAAGTCTGCATGCTTTTTCGTGAGGGGAGGTTTATAAAGGGATCTCCATGCTGGTTTGATGTCAGGTGCTAAGGAGAGATGGGTCCTCCTCACCGTGTCATTGTGTGCATTCAACTTGCCTTGATTGAGAGTTTTTACCAGCATCCTATACAAAGTTTTCCAGAGGCCCCTTCCAGGGACACCCCCGCAACATCCACATTATCCAGTAAAGGACCAAAGCAGTTCTTAAAACCAGAAAACAGTCTGATGGAAAGCTAAGGATCTAAATGATTTGGAAACAGAGTGCCGTCACAATAACTTGCCAAAAGTGAACACTCAACTCCATCTAATTTGCATTTCCAATTATCGAAAAGCTGACCAACAACTCAAGTAGACCTTATCCCAAGCTGTGCAGCGAGTCCGAATTATCCAGCCGAGGTCCAGCCAGCTCTACCACCCTCTTCAGAGAAAAGACTTGTGCAGCATGGAGCCGTCTGGATAAAGTAGTCCTACCCCAGACAGCGCAATCCAGCAAGCTGCCAAACAGTAAAGGTTCTTCCAGCAACTAGTACAAAGATTCTGCCTGCTGTTGCATCGGTTTCCTCAGCAGAGCCCATACAGAAAAACACTCCTGTAAAAAGGTGGAAGAAGTGAAGCGTTCAGCTTGCTTGAGTCCATCAGAAACAGATAAATCCAAAACCAAACCAGCTGATTGTTATAGATTCTAATTCAAAGAACTGCTGTCTGTTTGGAACAACTTCAGGAAAACCTGAATCTAAAACAGAAAATCAAGATGTGTTATTGCTTCTGTCTTTCAAAACACAAATGGACAATATTACTATATTTACTGAAACAAATGCACATGTATGCTGTATTTTTAGGTTTTTCTTAAATACAGATTTTTTTTCAAAGTTGTATTCTAATGTAATGTTGTGTTGGAATGCACAATGCTTTTGCAGCTGTTGTAGCCCAAAAGTAAGTGCAATAGTTGCCGAACCTTTCACGTTGTCATGAGACAATATTTACCTATTACATTTTTGTTATAAATAGATCAACATGAATTTTTAACTACTTACTATGTGTTTGAGAGTCACTGAATTCAGCTACTGTAACTGAGATCAACAGCACATTAATCACTGTAGGGATTAAGAATGACAGTTAAACATGTAAACTTTTTGAATATTTTTTCTTCATCATTAGTGTTGATTCCTGCATTTAGCACTGAGCAGTTACAAATTCCATAATTAATTCATTAATATTTATAAGTGTGTTTTAGATATGTTAATTTGCCCTTTAATTTCATAGGTGCATTTTTTCAATAGTTGATTCAGTATGTTTGTATAGATAGACAAGGATCAGTACTCACAGACTTTGATATTAGCAACTCTGACCTCCATGTTGTCTTTCTGCTGGCTGTGTGAGTGTCAGACTGAAATGAGGATGAGTTGTTTGTAAGAACTTCCTCTTCCTGTGTTTCTGTCAAGCTCACCGACAGGTTTTAGTCTTCCTGAGACAGAGAAATGCTCTGTGTTTAAAAAAACATCTAAAAGGACATAAGCAGTGTGCATAACAGGATAAACAAGGATGTGGTTTCCACTCCATTTACATGCAATCAAATTAAAAAAGCCCCTAATTCAGCCTAAATGTGATTATTTGATGCACTGTTCTTTGTTTTACATGATTAAAAAAATGTCTGTTTCTATGCAGCGGAAGAATGTATAAGATCACATAATAATCATGTATATGTAACCCTGCCAGTCCAAGGATCTCCCTCCACCCTGGACTCTGAGTTGTGTGATTGTGGTTTGGATTGGGGTGCACAGTAGAGAGACCAGGCATTCAATATGTGGGTCGGACCAAAGCGCTTATTTAGACACTGGGGCATAAACAACTCCAACTCAGCTGCTGGCATCTTAACAACATTTCTTGGTTTCAGGTGCATGTTTGAGGCAAAATTTACATAACAACACTACTAGCAAACTGTAGTTGAAGAACTAATTCTTCATCTTCTTCATCATTGCATCACTGAGTCCTCTGTTAGCAAGCAGAAGCGTTGCCCCAAATCGCCACAGATATTTCCAAACATAAACACACTCTCATCAGACAGTACATGAACATCTCAATAAATACATTATTTTCATAGTTTGACTGGACAATCACCATTTTACAAAGTATAATACTGATTTTTAAACTAAACCCATGTGGAATGCCAAAGATAGGGCTTACTTTGCAAAGTAATCACAGAAAACTCTGAGCCAAGATGGCGCCCGCACAAACAGGAAACTCGACCTAGGGTGTCCTTTAGGGGACAATTGTCAAAATTGCGCAAATCTACAGTGTATATGCAGCTCAACAGTGACACCCTGTGACTTATTATTTGTAAGTCACTACCTTACAAATACAATAAAGATCTTTTATTTTAAACATGATTATGCGTTCTATGTTAAACTTTTATCATTTCAATCCACTGAAATATAAAATGATATGGATGGATTTGTGTGCCCCAGGGATCCCAGGTGCTATGTTGTCTTTGGGACTGCCTCAAAGCAATTTTGGAAAACAGTCAGGCGAAGGGGAACGTGGTGCTCTACCCACACTGTGTAGAGTGCAGGTGGAGTCTCGCTGTCTTCAACTCAGGATATTGTCGGATGGTGGAAGGAGTACTTGAAGTTCACTAACATGTCTTCCGTAGAGGAAGCAGAGTCTCTGGATGAGGTAGATGACTCATCTACTCTGAGGGTAAGGTCACTGAGGTAGTTACACAACTCCATGGTGGCAAGAGGGCTTGGTGTGGATTAGGTTTTCCGTGTGTTCCTGAAGTGCCTTTCAGTTAGACTTCTTATGTAGTGGCTTGTTTGTGTAAAGATGACCTCAGAGGCTTTGAGTCTGTGTGTATGTGAACAGGATGGGAAGGGTGAGTGAGTTACACAGCCTTTTTGAATATATTGTAAATGTACAATATATTCAATTGACTATTTTTATTGAGTATATTGTGATCAGCAAACCACAAGTTTTAAAGAGAAAAAGTAAAAGGAGATTATGTCAAAATGTACGCTCATCCGAGAATGAACTGAGGATGAATCTAATTGAAGATAAATTTTATAAACTGAATGAAAAAAGGAGTGAAGTATATTCATATGTGACTAAATTTTCAAAAGTAATGGGATTATTGTTAATTCCATGTTAAGTAGAAAATGGAAAAGGAGAAAAAGTAATAAAGTTGTTTTAAAGTTGAAACTTTAAACTTTCAACTTTAAATTGTCTAAATGCATGTTCAATCATCCAGGTAAGGAAATCCCAAAAAGGTGATTCTGTTCAACTGGACATTTTCAGTGGGAGAAACATTTCGTCACTCATCCAAGTGACACCTTCAGTCTCAGTTGAAGATTATGCAAATGCATCGTTTATAATGTTGGGGAAACCTGCATTCAGCTGCAAATTGATTTTATATTTTTTGTCTTTTTTTCTCTGCTCATTTTGCTGTGTTAGAATATAAACTCTAACGGATCTTGATCTTCATTGTTTACTCGAATAACTGAACTAGATCCAGTTAATCCAAGAGCGCCCCAACCCATTCAACGAGCCCACCCTACAAGCTACAGAGAAGCAAACCAAAGTTAAAGGCTATTTTCTAAAAGTGCATTTTCTAAAAGGCAAAAAGATCCAATGTACCTGAGTGTGTGGGTAATTCTTTAAAAAAATAATTTAAAAAAAACAACCATTTTTAGGCATCTATATAAAGTTCAATAATTTCTGCCGTTCAATACCAAAGAACTGAAACTGGTAGATGGTGCCAAAATGCTCCAATGGCAACATGTCTGGCAATGAGTTTATCAAAAGTTTTATCACCTTTTACTGTTTCACTTCAGCAGCATCAATCTTTATATAATGTCCATACATCGGTTCCTGGTTTTCTGGAGTTTATTGTCTACTCAAGCATATTTTCAAAGCATATTTTATGCAATAAAATCCAAAAATAAATTAGAAGAGGTTAAAACATACTTACTTTTTCTATCTTCGAGCCTCAGTATAATTGACACAGTAGAATCAACTATAATATTTACATCTCTGATGAAATGTCAGAAGTGATAGCTTTATTTTAATACCAAGATTGTTTACATGGAGTTTGTTATAGCAAAGCAATACTGTTCATTTTGTGTGTGTGTTTTTTAAGCAGGAAGCTCAGAAAGACATTTCAAACTCAAATAATAGCCATTCATTTCTGCTGAAGATATTTGAAAGGTTAACATGTGAAAAATTAAATAAAGAGCAGCTTTTTCTAAATCAGTTTCCATGAAATATTTATATATTTTTTTAAATAAATCATGGAATAAATAAAGAGTGCATAATTGGTTTCTATACATACAGTATATACACGGGTGTGTACAGTAAGGAGTATAAACAGCACATTGTGGTTCAGCAGCAGGTATGTTGGATGTTTTAAATAAAGACAGTTTAGCCTGTGGAAAGAAACACATGTCAGAGGTTAGGAGCTGTTACAGTGTTCATGGTGTGATGGGTCTGCAGTGATGATACCTGCTTGTTTCCTGATTGGAGATCAGTTCAGCAGAAGTGATGTTTTCTGCAGACCTCACTGTCTGCTGTAGTCTGTTCTTGTCCTATTTGGTGGCTGATCCAAAAAAGCAGTGATGGACGAGCAGAGAACAGAGAGGATTACTGCAGAGTGAAAATGGATCAACACCTTCAGCTGAAACAGTTCTCTGTCTGCTACTTCTTCATGTTGTGACCTCCTCTATCGGTTTGTTACAGAGATTTTCACCATGACGTGAAAGCAGCTCCCAG
>NW_005188011.1:45424-49133 GCF_000239375.1 Pundamilia nyererei | reverse complement strand
TTGATCAAGATCAAGAAGGTGGAGCTCTCAGGTGAAGGAATATACAGATGTTTCCTCCCAGAGTTACAGAGTCATGTTTTTTTTCTCTCTCTCTGTTAATTAAAAACATTTTTTTCACAGTCAAACGTTGCTAAAACTGTGGTGACAACAGCAGCACTGCGATCCAGACCTCTGCAAACAGCAGCTGTGACTGAAAAATAACAAAATTAGAGGTAAAAATATTCTTTGTAAATATCACAATAAACAGTGACCTGTTTTGTGCCTTATTCTCAAATAAGTTGGAGCTTTGTAGAAAATATAAATAAAAACAGTGATTTGCAAATCACATAAACTCATTTGATTCACAGCAGAACATAGAAAATACCAAGTGTTTAAATTGAGACCTTTTACTATTTATTGAAAAAACATCAGCTCAGTTTGAAGCTGATGGCAGCAACACAAAAAAGCTGGAAGGATAGTTTGTCACTACCTGGCAGCAGGTCAGTAACATGAAATAAAAAGAGGCAGAGCTTCACCTGTCAGCAAAAACCTGTTTCTACTAACCATGGAACAACTTCAGAATAAAAGTGCAAAGACTTTGAGTTCTCCTTCAGTAGCGTCTTCTCTGTGGGATGTTCTTATTTTTAGGCGGAGGAGGACTAATCTCTGCGGCTGCTGCAGTGAGTTTCTTTCTTCTGCTGATCCTGGGTGGAGCAGGTGGATACTGACTTAGACGGAGGTCAGTTTCTATCAGAGCACTTTCATCAGATCTTACAGTTTCTGTTGTTCTCTGCTTCGAAGTTTCTTAAACTTGTGATATTCAGTTGTGTTTTGTTTTTTGTTTTAAAGAGAGTGACTCCTGCTCACACACCAGTGTAGAGGCCTTGATGAAGAGAGCCCCAGCATGTGGAAAGAAACAGCTGGACACAAAGAGTCAGAAGAAGAGATCCTGGAAGCTGCTGAAGAGAAGACTTGAACATTTCCTTTTCAGTAGAAGTTTGGATTTTAGCTTGAATCTTGACGCCAGTCACTAATTAGAAGCTGTGAGCTGATGTCAGAGTCGGGAAATGAAGGAAGGAAACACAGATCCTGATCTGATTACAAAGACCTCTGATGTTTGTCTTTAAAGGTCAGAAACTCTGCAGCCGACCTGGAGCTACAGGCTGGTTCACCTGAAGACCTCAGAGGCTGAACACACAGAGCTCCAGCTGTGCTGCGTCCTTTCAGTGCAATACCAGAGCTGGACACTAGAGGTCACCATTTGATTTAGTGTCAAAACATTAAAAACACTGATGCTGACTTGTTTCACACATGAGTGGGAGCCTCTGCCTCCAGCATATAAACATGTCAAAGAGTGTTTTAAAACTAATCTTATATACTTTACATCATTTTAAATATAATTATTTTCTATTTATGTGACTACATGTGTATTTGATTTTTAGTTAAATTCATATAACATACATGATAAATATGAAGTGAAAAAAACTTTTTGAAAAGAAAAAGATTATTTAAAACATTCAGGAACATTGTACATGTACTGTTTTGTATGTAATGAACAAAACAGAGTCGTGAAGCACGGCAACAGAATAAAGGCAACAGAATTTGAAGCATAGATGAAATACATTTTATGAAAGTTTGATCATATTTGACCCAAAAGAAGAGGTCAGAGGTCCAGAGTAACCTGATATTTACAAACCCCATGTATCATTCGCTACATGCTGTCAGTACCAACAATGACATAGTTTTAAATAAATGGCTCTATATAACATTATCATTACTCTGACTTTCAGGTTGATCCGTTGAACTTGGGGAGAGGTCAGAGGTCAAATGTGATATGATATTGTAAGTCTTTGTACTTTATAAATGTTGAAATTACACAGCACACTTTTAAGAATCATAATTTTTGACTTTTAAGTTTTTTTGTCAATTTTCAACCAACAACTCATAAAGTTTACCGTGAAGACCTCGATGGATGTAAGCCAGATTTTATTGGATTTTTATAACACGATCCTGCTCTACACCCTACAGAGTTTTATCAGAATACATTCAAACATTTAGAGCTGTTGTGTTTACAGACAGAATGAAATGCAAATGTTGCCAAAACATGAGCTTCTTGTTGAAGGTACTAAGAAACTCCTGAAACCATTTTGAGCTCGTCTTTGGTTTACACATGATCGGATTCGGCACTGAACTGATGCAATATGCAATCAAGGTCATCCGTCCCTGTGTTCGTCATGCTCAGTGTTTATCTGATAAACACCAAAGAATGTGCAGCAGTGAACGTTAGAAACTGATCAGACTTGAGTGTCTGGTTTGCAGTGACTCGTTAATCATTGTCTCAGTCTTCGTTTCCTGCTCGGCTCCAGCAACTCGTTTCACTTTGAGAGTGACAGATTGAATCACTGTGTCAGCGTGTAGGGTCTTTACCTGTGGTAAGTCTTCTTTTTAATTTGTTTGTTTTCGATTTTCATTTGTTTTGAGTCAGAGAACAAACAAACAAGAACCTTATAACAAAACACTAAAAATGTGAAAAACAAAGGGATTTTTTTCTACATGTTACTGAATAAACTCTGAATAAAGTCAGACTGTTGTTTCTCTGTCAAACTGTGAGCACATACAAGATGAAAAATGTCTGTCAGTTGTTAAAAGCTCCCACAAAGCTCCAAATGTAGCAGCAAAAAGTTGTATTATGTTTATAAAGAACTGTTCTTGGAATCGTACAGAGACCTGCACGTAAAGCAGGACTTTGTCTCATCAAGGTGACTTATTCTATACTCTGTCAATCAAAACGAGAGAGCTCACTTTTCTGCTTTCAAAGGAAGATATAGCAGCAGCTATTACTGTTTACTACACTGTAAAAACCCACATGCCCTTCTTAGGACTTTTATTTATTTGGCAATCATGTTGTTGTTGTTCTTTTTATTCACATTTTTGAACTAGATATCATCCATACTCTGCTGATTAATCACTTAATCAAATTGAGCACTTTTCAAAATTATAAAACATTTGTTGGTGTTGTTTTTAGGATTTTAAGCCTTTAAATGACAGCTTAAACATCTGATGTATTCATTATTTATTCAAACAAACTCACAAAAAATAATTTTCCATATAATAAATAGGATGAGGATGTGACATTGGGGTGATTAGATTCTTGGGCATGTCAAAGAACAGCAACATCATTGATTTGATTGCATTTTTTGTGTAGTGTCTTTCGACACAAAAATGCCCCATTCACGTCTACTGAAACCACATTTTTTATTCTCTCTTGTAATACTGTTGTAGTATAAAACCATGCATCCTGTAATGTCAGCATTTCATTTTGAAGAAAAGTTGTATTTTTTGAAATTTTTACTGTATTCCCTCAGATTCAACCATTTTGCCCTTGTAGGCTAATGCATGAAATTCTTGTCTTTTTGCCACTGGTGTGACCACCAGGGAGCCCCAAGAGTGATTTCTATTCACGTGTGTGTGAAACTACTTTTAAATCAACATCTGTTTCATTATTGAGCACATTTATTATGCAAACTGCACCAGCACTGAAAACTTTAACAACAAAAGATAAGCTCAACAGAATATATGTATAAATTTGAAACTGTGTAACTGATATCACAGGTAAATGGTTCTTAGCAATTTTCTACTCTGAGTACTGAAAGGGCTTAATTCACAGAATGTTTTTTCTATGGATGTGCTTTCAATCTTACATGCAAATCCAACCACCAACCTTCAGATT
>NW_005188011.1:40731-44175 GCF_000239375.1 Pundamilia nyererei | reverse complement strand
GGTATTTAGAATTAGAGACATTTCATAGGGCATTAAGGCCAATGAGAGGAACATTTGGGCAGCTGGGTAAAAAACTACAAAAGAAAAAAGCATTTGACCTGACCAGATGGAGATTTAAATATGTAACAGGATTAAATCGGACAACCATAATGGATCTTTAAAAGAGCATAGTAGTATTTATAATTACAATTTAGGCCACTGTACCATTTCAACAAAAAGCTATATGGCGTGACCACAGAGTAATCGAAGGTAATCAGGAAGGAATTTGGAATAACATGAACCATTGAAATAATTCAAAAATGTTTTAATTCTTAACTTTGAGTCCAAGTAACTTTTATCCTTATTTTACTCTGTAGGTTCTGTTTCTTCTGTAGTCATGGAGATATCCAAAGTCGAAAATGAAATCTTCTTTAAATGCAAATCTAACGGCTGGTATCCAGAGCCTCAGGTGATTTGGCTGAACAGTCAAGGAAACCAAATTACAGCTGAATCTACAAACAGTGCCAAAGGTTCTGATGGCCTCTATACTGTCAGCAGCACTGTGACTGTGAACAAGAGACAGACCTACAGTCTCACCTGCAGAGTCCAACAGAAGAACATCAACCAGACTGAAGAAGCACATATCCATGTATCAGGTAGAAAAATGATGTATGCCTGACTCAGGGCTGGACTGGGACAAAAAATCAGCCCGGGCATTTTGACTAGAGACCGGCCCACCAGGAATGGTGCCAAAAAGCCTTTGAATGAAAACAAACGCTGTTGTGACAGTGATGTACAGTCTTGTTGGTATTTATGTAGGATTTCTATACATTTTACATCAGATAAAAACTTTGGTTGTAAGATTCAGATAATTATTTGTTAAAAGTGAGACATTTTAAATGAGAATAAGAAAGAAAAGTATTTCTTTGTGCCCCCCATTCCTGTTATTTTCCCAAACTGGGCCCCAGGCAAAACTTTGCTAGACCCACCCCTGCACAGTTTCCAGCTGTCAGCTACGTAGAAAAGGATCCTGGGGTTATTTGTCTCTCAGAAATAGTTCATAACTTCCCTTTAGCCTATTGATGCCACCTAAAAGGTAAACCTGTTTCTCCATCACCTGTTCAACTCTGATGATTCAGTAAGGACATCTCCTGGTTTCATCTTCATGTTTCCCTCTCACCACATATCCAAACCAATATCATGACCAGCAGCTCTATGACTGTGGCTCCAGCAAACATCAGCTGATACTAGAAGGTAATATTAAATAAATTCTATCAACAGCTGATCAAGCTTAAACATGCTGCTGTTGTTTAACGCGACATCCGCTTATTCCCTCTTTCTGGCGCAAAGTGGGCGATAAACAAGAGAGACGGGAATGGTGTCAGAAAAGCCGATCAGCTGATCATTGATCAGTTTCATGATTGAGGTAGCAACAGGAGAGGGAGGGGAGAGAATGAGAGAAGAAGCGGCAGCTGTGCAGCAAAGACACAGAATAACTCCAGCTTTGTGCCTTTTTCCATTCTAGCTGAAGTACAGGACAAACTTTGTTTCTTTTCAGCTCAATACGAAACACGTAATATTTTCTCTGAATACGGGACAATTCCGTTTTTTACGGGACGGTGGGCAACTCTACTAACTACCCTTATGAATAAAATAAAATTCACTATCAGTAACATCATAGCACCCACCCAGCTGTATAGAAACTCCGTCATGCTAGCTAGTACGCAGTACGAGTTATTGTAACTGACTGTAAAAAGTCAGCACAACGAAAATAAACTACAGCTAAACTTGGTTTATATCTGATCCAGATAGACTGCAGGTCATAACTTCTTACCTCAAGTTCAGTTCACCTGCGGCCATCTCAGGTCTCTGCTCCTCCTGCCTCACCTTTCCCTAATCCACCTGCTGGCCTCAGTGGAAGCTCCGCCATAGCCACCACCAAACAACTGAGCTATTTTTACACATCTGCCAACATCTGGCCAATCCACCACCTTTCATTGTTTATACCGTTACAAAAGACAAACAAAAAAAACCCCATCGGCCCATGAAAATGAGAAATCACCATCAGGCATACCGGCCCGGTATGCCTGATGGCCAGTCCAGCTATGGCCTGACTTTATTAGTTATTCACATTACTTCTTATTTACAGACAGTATATTCTGTGTGCTTTCTAATTTAAGGTGATTTCTACTCGGTCCAGTGTAATCCTGCTGTTCAGATTACTATATACCTAGCTGTTTGCTTAATATCGATTGTTACAACAGTATTACTAATATGGAAATCCGGACAAAAGAAAACCAGTAAGTTCTAACTTTATCATACTTTTCTGACAAACGCAGATAATCATTAAATTCATGGATGCATTAGTTTGGAACTTTAAACATGTACTGATTACTAAATTTATCCCTACCTTTGGAACCAACATAATCTATATTTTTTTAGTATTTTAGTTTAAAATGTTTCTTAAATACATAATATATATTAGGTTTGATATTTATTAGGTTTCATTAACACTGTTTCAGTGCGAATTATTTAACTTTTTTGTGATGCTGTTTATGATTTCATTTTCCCCTGCAAATGTGAAATTTTGGGGGAAAAATGTTTACTGTAGCAAGCAAGTCTGTTTTTTTTAGCTCTCAGCGATATTACTTTTGAACATATTTTTTTTTTTTGCATTTTTATTCACACAGAAATCAGCATACATGATGAGGACGAAAATGAACTACATCAAACAGAGATGGAGGAAAAATTACAGAAAGAATGTGAAGAAAAGAAAAGACTTGAAGAGGAGTTGCAGAACAATGAGGAAGATTTAAAACATGTCAGACGAACCATTGAAAAACTGATGGAGCAGAGGACATTTCTGAAGAACCAGAGAGAAAAACTCAACACACTACTGCAGGAGGACAAGGCAGAGATGAAAGAGGTCATGAAAAAAGAGAAAGAAACTCCACTAACTGAAAAAGAGAAAAGAATGCAGAAGCGTGTAGATAAAAAATCTGACCTGGAAAAGAGAATAAAAGTACATGAAGAACTGTTAAAGATGACAGAAAAGCTAATGGAGGAAACAGAGAACATTATAATCCAAATGATAGAAAGAAAGGGAAAGCTAGAAAAAGACAAGGAACAAATGATTAAACACTTGAGAGAGAAACAAAAAAATGAAAGAGATTTAGAACAAACTATCAGAGAAACAAGCGAGAAACATTGAACAGGTGTGTAAGTTTTTCTTTAATATATTTCTTGCTAAAATCACATGTACAAGCTGTCGTGTTGTGTTCAGTTTACATTCCCAGTGTCTTCAGTTGTAAACCTAACCCGTTTTTTTGCTTTTCTTCCTCAGCGCAGGACAGAGTAGCACAACAAATAAAACATGGATTTTGCTGTTTTTTTTCTCTTGCTGTCATTTTGCAATGTGATGCCTAATGTTTCTTTATTTGTTTGCTTTATATTTATACTATATAC
>NW_005188011.1:38047-40653 GCF_000239375.1 Pundamilia nyererei | reverse complement strand
ATACACACACAACACAGACATCACATGGGGATACACTTGAGAGAGAATTAAAGAAATGAAAGACATTTAGAAGAAACTGTCAGAGAAAGAAGCGAGAAACAATGAACAACTGTCCAAGAAGTCAGGATGAGTTTTTCTGGAATATATTTCTTGCTAAAATCACATGTATAAACTGTCGTGTTGTATTCATTTTACGTTCCCAGTGTCTTTAGTGTCTATCCTTTTTTTTAATCAGCGAAGGACAGAGTAACACAACAAATAAAACATGGGTTATTTTTGTCAGTGCTGTCATTTTGCAATGTGATGCCTGATATTTGTATATCTTTTTGCTTTAAATTTATACTATATACAGTTTAACAAGACATGCATTTTGAGTAAATTTTATCATAGAAGATTTTATTTTGTTTCTTTAAAAGAAAATAGAAGAGATTCAGAAGAAACTCACTTGATGAACATCTGTCTAAGAAGTCAGATGTTTATTTTACTTGAATTTTTTTTCTGTGTTACAAAAAAATATATTGATGTGCTTATTATTTAAGTTGATTTCTAATAATAATTGTACTGTTATAATTTATTCTGATGATTTAATCATCTAAACTGATCCGTGATGAAAACACATCTGTGTGTAAGCGTGTATTCTTATCTTGGTGGGGACCAAAATTTGGAAGTCAGCCATACTTGTTGGGACCAACAGCCCTTATGAGGACCAAAATCCTGGTCCCCACAAGTTTGAAGGCATTTTTGAGACTCAGAATGTGGTTTCAGTGACAGGGTTAGAATTGGGTTTTGGTTAACTTTAAGGTAAGGGGCTAGGGGAAGCATAATGCCAACTAGGTGTCCCCAAAAGCTATGGATACCCAACATATACGTGTGTGTGTGGGGGGGGGAGTCCCTAAACACAGGGACTACCTCAACATTCAGCCCTTCTGACAACTTTCTCTTCCTGCTCATATACACCACCATTTTTGCCTGTTCTAACAAAAAATTAAGCAGCTGGCATTTGTTCTTCCTAAGACGAGTAAATCTAAAACCACAAATAAAAATAGTCACCCCCACATCTACCAAAGATAGCTTTCAGAAGCGCAAACAGAGCAATGAAACTGGGTCTCCCTCTGCTCACAGAATGGACATTTGTCTTCCACAGCAGCGTTAATAACAGAGACAAAAGAATTTACAGCAACAATGCCATGAACAATTCTCCACTGCAAGTCTGCATGCTTTTTCGTGAGGGGAGGTTTGTAAAGGGATCTCCATGCTGTTTTGATGTCAGGTGCTAAGGAGAGATGGGTCCTCCTCATTGTGTGCATTCAACTTGCCTTGATTGAAAGTTTTTACCAGCAGCCTATACAAAGTTTTCCAGGGGCCCCTTCCAGGGACACCCCCGCAACATCCACATTATCCAGTAAAGGACAAAAGCAGTTCTTAAAACCAGGAAACAGTCTGATGGAAAGATAAGGATCTAAATGATTTGGAAACAGAGTGCCAGCAAAATAACTTGCCAAACGTGAACACTCAACTCCACCTAATTTGCGTTTCCAATTATCGAAAAGCTGACCAACAACTCAAGTAGACCTTATCCCAAGCTGTGCAGCGAGTCCATCTGAATTATTCAGCCAGCTCTACCACCCTCTTCAGAGAAAAGACTTGTGCAGCATGGAGCCGTCTGGATAAAGTAGTCCTACCCCAGACAGGGTAATCCAGCAAGCTGCCAAACAGTGAAGGTTCTTCCAGCAACCAGTACAAAGATTCTGCCTGCTGTTGCATCCCTTTCCTCAGCAGAGCCCATACAGAAAAACACTCTTGTAAAAAGGTGGAAGAAGTGAAGCGTCCAGCTTGCTTGAGTCCATCAGAAACAGAGATAAATCCAAACCCATATGACCAAGCTGCTGAAGAATACAGCACGATACCCTCCTCCATACTAGATCTGTGGGTCCTGTAAGCAGCCTCTGAATAAACTGAAAGCGAAAAGCAGCCCCTCTACTGACCAAATGGACCAGACCTTGTCCGCCTTCCTCTCTAGGGAGAAAAAGGACACTTTGAGGAACCCAGTGCAACTTATCCCAAAAAAAGTCCACCAGGATCTTTTGAATGTTAGACAAGAGGATAACTGGGGGATCAACACAAGTCAACCGGTGCCACAGAGCAGAAGAAACCAGATTATTGAAAACAAGAACTCGACCTCTGTATGACATGCAGTAAAAAACGAAAAAAAAATATATTATAGAGCAAATTTGCAAATAAAACAGCATATGCATCAAAATAAACTATTTCCAGCAGTGCAATTTCAGTTCTAAGCATCACAGAAACGATAAAGAAAAGCATAAAGTCAAACATGACTTTAAAAAACACCAGTATAGGCTTATAAGGCCCTGAAGGTAAAAAAAAACCCAAAACAAAACCAAAAAAACAAAATGTCGTCAATTCCAGTTTCGGGCAGGTAATGGCGGACATGAGCTAGTTCGCGCAGACGTCTATTCCAACGTAGGAAGTGTTACGAACAGCTGATCGGATCGGCAAAACGTGTTTCTGGAATATTATGTTTTTGTTGCTGCAAGTGCTTTTTATGCAGTTTTTGCAAAGCTATATGTGGAAGGAAACTGTGACCG
>NW_005188011.1:35042-36742 GCF_000239375.1 Pundamilia nyererei | reverse complement strand
TGCTGTTTTGAGGGAACAGGAAGCTTCTTCCCTGCAGCAGGTACTGCAGTGCATGAGTCGACTCAGAGTAAACTGAAACGATTCAGTAGTTTCCTGAAGCCTTTCAGAGTTCAGGTCAGTGCAGTGACAACAACGCGTGGACACAAAATGGCCTCCAGCTAAATCTCCTTGTTCGGTGTGTCTCTGTCCAGACGTGCCGACCGACAGGTGACGCACGTGGGAGGCGCAGGATTTGCAGTGTGCAGCGGCTATGTTTGTGTATTATTTGTAAACCTTTTTGTGAATTAAGCTATTGAGAACACGTTGCGGCCATCTGCTAACCGTACAGTGGAGTGTCTCTCCCAGCATCATGTGTTTAGATAAGTGTGTGATTCTCTGATGCTCCAGACTGAACGCTCTTCTTCCTTTGTAGAGCCGTCCTGTTGATTAATGTCCAAAAAACATGGCACAATATCAGCACAGCAGGCACGCTAAACAGATGCCTACATTTTTCCAGCTGTGTCATTTCATTAGGATTTCAAGTGTTTCTTTTTTTTTTTTTTCTAAAATGACATCAGAAACTGTGACCGTGGACAAGCTGATGGCATAAGATGTAAGTACAACTCCTCCGGTTTCATATGCAAAAAAGTTATTGCGCTAGTGAGGGTTAATAAAACCGTGCTCATGTTAATATGATGTGTAAATTGATTTATTCTTGTACCTCCATGCCAGAGTGGCCAAATTCATTACCCCAGGGGAGAGGTGATCATTATCTCTTCATTTTAATAAATTGAGCCGTTCTTTGTTCTCCACAACAATATCACAAAAAGGTTAATTCGCAAAAATCACAATTGGCTGTATGTAACCAGCAATACATCAAAGTTTGGTGCAAGAGGCACCGAAGAAACTATTTGCAAAATATGTATACAGTGAATATTAAAATGTTTAAAAACTAATCTGATATACCTGATATAATTTTGAGTATAATTAGTTTCTATTTATGTGGATATAGTATATGTGCAGCATTCATTTGATTTTGACTCAAATACATTTATATTTTTAATGGTAAATACCAAAAAAAGTGTTTTTATAAGAAACAGTTTATTTAAAAACATTCAGGAACATTGTACATGTACTTTTTTGTATTTAAGTGGTTGCAACCTGTTACTGTAGTGCACAAAACAAAGTCATGAAACATGTCACCAATATCCATGTTATGAAAGTTTGACCATATTTGACCCTAAAGAAGAGGTCAGAGGTCCAGAGTAACCTGATATTTACAAACCCCATGTATCATTCTCTACATGCTGTCAGTACCAACAATGACATAGTTTTAAATAAATGGCTCTATATAACATTATCATTACTCTGACTTTCAGGTTGATCTGTTGAACTCAGGGAGAGGTCAGAGGTCAAACGTGACATGATATTTAAAATCTTTAACCTTTAATCTCTAACTCTAACTTTATAAATGTTACACAGTGCACTTGTACAAGTGTACAAGTTTTAAGACTTTTTGTCAATTTTCCACCAACAAGTCATAAAGTTGACCTTGGTGAACGCAAACCAGATTTCAATGGATTGTTATAACATCATCCTGCTCTACACCCTACAGAGTTTTTAGAGCTGTTGTGTTTACAGACAGAACGTAATGCAAACACTACCAAAAACATGAGCTCCTTGTTGAAGGTAATAAGAAACTGCTGAGCTATCTACACATG
>NW_005188011.1:29988-33824 GCF_000239375.1 Pundamilia nyererei | reverse complement strand
AAAACCGGTTACCCTGATGATGACATATCACCCGCAATCAGTTGTGGGAGTGTGACAGTCAGGCATTAGTACAATGTCAGCAATGTTACTCTAGTCAGTGAAACACAGGAGTGTTTGGCTGCGTTATAGCTTGCAACATGGATTTTTGCCAAAAATCTTCTTTTTTAAAATCTAGAGTCTTTTAGTCTTTTACTCATCCATACTCTGCTTATGCATTTTGCACCATTTCGATACCTTTGTGTACAAAAATCTACACTCTCAAAATCTGCCAGAAAAACCTCAACCAACAATATGTCTTCTGCTTTTTTTCATATATCACTTGTATTAAAGTATTCACGAGTATTAAATTATCTTCTGGATTTTAAGCCTTTAAATTCCACTTTAAATGTTTGAATCATTTACTATTTATTGAAAAAACTCACAAAAAATAATTTTCCATGTAATAAATTGGATGAGGATGGGACATTGGGGGTGATTAGATTATTGGACATGTCAAAGAACAGACACAAAATGGATTGTATTGCATTATTATTATTGAGAAGACAGCTCTCGCCTTTATCAGCTTCAGCGTTGGAGGGAAGCTCCGGCTTGTTTGCCTTGATATTCCCTACCAGTATTATTCATGCTCTGCTGATACAGAGTATATGGATGATACTGGGTAAGGGAGTAGGTTATGAAAAAATTATAACAAGTAAGTTTGACAACCTGGAGCCTCCTTGTGTTGATAAGGACAATTGAGTCGGTCATCAAATCGGAAGTTGGTGCTTACTATCTGACGTGGTGGCCCTGAAGATTGGTTACCCATTATGCTCATCCCACAGGATGGGATGAGGATAGATTCCCCTTTGGACTGATACACATCTGCTAGGATGAGAAGTCCTGTGTACTCAAATCTCTTCACATCACTCCATCCTGACATCGAATGCCTAACTTGAGGTTTGTCATTTACAAAATCAATAGCATCATGTCAGGAGAGAAGAAAAGGTCCGAAGTGGCCACATGATAGATTCTTAAAATCAATATCTTGTGGGCCCTGGCATCATGCTGGGGGATGCCTGAATGAAGCACAACATCCTTGGCACGTAAAAAAAAATTGCAAGTACAAGTATTGAAGTACAAGTAAAAGTATTTTATTTTGAGGAGAAATTTATTTTGAGCAAAGAAAACCTCAATTTGAGTGAACAAAATTTATTGCTGCGTGCAAACAGTGTATTTCAGTGTTTGCTATTATCCATATACACATACAGTAACAGCCCCTCTAACTCTGTTTTTGCATTTGCTCTTGGTCAGATCTCTGGGGACCTGCTCGCAGTGTGTCACTCGCACTCTCCACATCTCTGCTCCCTGCATGTTCAACTCTTTCTGCACACCAATAACAGACTTGGATGCAAAAACTTCTGATTAGCTGTTTTTGTCTCCAATCAGCTTGCTCGCTACTGCATTCTGGGAAAACTGTCCAAAATGTATCTAAATCCAGTGGCGTGGTTTGGTTTAAACTAGCTTAAAAGCAACAATAGTCTTTAAAATAAAATAATTAAACATACTAATCAAAAATGGGGCGGTTTCTCAAATTTCAAGTAAACGAGTCGGCACTCGCGTTCAGACTTCGCAAGTCCAGACTTCCTGAGAACGCCAGTTTTTACTGCCATTCCCTCTTAATTTAACTGTGATTAATATTTGCAATTGAAATTACACATGATGTAGATTTATTTTTTTCAGATAACTTTAAAAAGCACTTTGGCCAAAATTCGCTTTTACATATCAGGTTTCATAATGTCTAATAAACGTCATACAGTTAAGCACAATGACTCACTACATGACAGAAACACAAGCTTAATCTCTCTCTCAATAAAAATTGTACACATGTATGCCTGAATAACAACAAACAGGTGAGACGTTGGAACGCTTTTGTTTTTATTTTAGTAGACACACAAAACTGACAATAGATGGCTGGATCTTGGAAGAGAGTTGAACAAATATTTAACATATAATCTGATCATTTTTGTAGCAGCCTTCAGGATCTCCATGTATTAACATTCTGTTATTGCTCCCGGTGAAATGTTTCCTCCTGAATTTAAATATTTTTATGTTCGATTTAATTCAGAGTCAGCTGTTTAACTAAGAACAGAACATTTGACATCAGGGGCTATGATGGGTGAAATTCAAAATAGACTGACAGCTCACCAAGTAAGACTTCAGTATTAAATAAAACGGTCCAGTTATAAAGCCGAACTTTAATTTCAGCCAAACCAATTTACTCAGGAACAAATCAAACACTGAAATAAACCAAACATGAACATTTAGAAGTGATCTAAGTGACTTATATATCATGTTTAACCCGAGTAGCGAAAGACCGAGAGGGAAATGAAAAATGATGAAAATGATGCGCTGGGATTCTGTGCCTTGACCACCCAGTCAGCTGGTGGGTAAAAGCCATCTCGAAAAACGTCAGAGCACTTTTGCAAATATGTGATGTCTTGATAAATCAAGCAGATAGTTGATAGTTTACACAGCAAAATTCTCACCTGAAAGTATCTTAAAAGTGCCAGGGCTCAATGGCCCGTGAAAAAGGAAGGGACTCAAGCACAGAACCAAAAACTGGACCTAAGTGACGGGCGATGGAATATATAGCGGACCAGGAACACTGGTCCGCTATAGAAGATAATAATCAGAGTGGTCCGCGGCGTTGTAAATGAATCTAAGATTTCAAAACTAAGAGGTCTTACGTGGCTGCAGGTGGAGATTAGCTGGAGGAGGAGGTGAACTAGATGAAGGTGAGTACAGAGTGCGATGTGGGTGTGCAGGGAGGCAGGCAGGTGAGGATGGCAGTTTGTGAGTGAGTTTTACCAGCAGCAGCAGACCAGAATCCTGAGACGTGACTATGGCGAGAGTTGGAAAATATATCCAGCTGCCGACTAGCGAGCAGGAAAAAAGGGTTAAGCGAAACATGCTGAGGAACTCAAGACAAAATGTGAGGCAGAGAACTGACTATGGCAGGCACACAATCTGGCGAAGGTTCATTGTGAGCGCTGGTCATAAATACTGCTGGAGTAATTGCCAACAGGTGAGGAGCAGGGAGGAGCAAGGAGAGCTCCACCCAGGGGAGGAGAGCCGATGCTGTGGAAAATTACTCAGACTCACCCAAAACATGACAAGAAGTTTATTTTGTGATCCAGAAAAAGTAATATTTCAGACTTTTTAGCCGCGTTCCTCCGCCATTGCCTTGTTTGAGTTTTGGACAAAATGCATTCTGGGATATTTGTCTGGGGTTAGCTACAGTAGCTAGTGAGCTGATTGGAGACCAAAACAGCCAATCAAAAAATTTTGTCCTAGTGTTTCTCTTTAAGAAAACACTTATTTTTAAAATTGCCAGCTGTGCCGTGAGTGAGATGAAGCTCTTTCTCTCAGATGAGGAATGGCCAGAAGCCAACAACTGAATTTTAAAGTCCCAATGCAAATATAGCTGAGAACATTGTTTTTACACCCTTATTAATTAATTTTATTTGATGGAATGGCTTATCCAATTACTGAAGTGCTGCTCTTGCATACATACACCAAGAAAACTGTATGCATTATATCTACACTTTATATAAAGTGATTTAAACATAAATAGATGTGTTTCTGTTTCTTTTCTGTCTTCTTCTCTCTGTTTTCACCTAACACTCTATAATAATAATAATAATAATAATAATGGATTGGATTTATATAGCGCTTTTCAAGGCACCCAAAGCGCTTTACAATACCACTATTCATTCACTCTCACATTCACACACTCTACTAACTAACTAACTGATAAAACTACACCCTCAGTTTCATATCACTCCTTGTACACAGTT
>NW_005188011.1:24653-25822 GCF_000239375.1 Pundamilia nyererei | reverse complement strand
CAAAAATACTATGATTGAGCAGAAGTACTAAGATGTAGTAAAAGTACTTTGATTTAACAGAAATACAATTATGGAGGAGTAATACTTTAAAATGGGAGAAATATTGATACACACACACACATACACAGAGCCTAATGGGAAGAGTATTTGTGCATTGGAGTGTTAACAAGAATATGAGGTCCATATTAGAAAAACTGGTAAAATCATAAAAGTTTGCAGAATTGTAATAAATTATCAATATGAATTACTGGTCTGTGATAGTGTATAAATTTGTAGTTTAAAAAAAAACATATGGGCCAAGGTGGAATCGAACCCATGACCTTTGGTCTGAAGAACCGTGTCATTACCAATCGCGCCACCTCTAAGGGGGCGGGCACTTTGAAAAAAAGGCTGATGAGGAGTCAGAATTAGATCGCGGTGAGACGCGAAAAACGCCGTTTTTTGGAGTTACAAAACGTTGTGTAACTCAAAAACTAGGTGGGATAGAAGCATAATTCTTGCACTGGGTGAATCAGCTGACTTTGGTGTACTTTGACTGCGATTTACATAGCTCTATGTACATCCGTCGCTGAGATATGACGAGAGAGGAAACGGCTTGATTTCAATACTATGATTGAGGAGTAATACTTAAACATAGAAGAAATATTGATACACAGACACACATACACACAGAGCCTAAAGGGAAGAGTATTTGTGCCATGGAGTGTTAACAAGAATGTGAGGTCCATATTAGGAAACCTGGTAAAAATCATAAAAGTTTGCATAATTGTAATAAATGATGAATATGAAGTACTGGTCTGTGACAGTGTATTAATTTGTAGGGAAAAAGAAATTTTGACCAAGGTGGAATCAAACCAACGATCTTTGGCTTACAGACCCATGTCATTACTAAATGCGCCACAGAAAAGACAGAATTCACTTTGAAAAACAGGCTGATGAGGAGTCAGAATTAGATCGCGGTAACAGGTGAAAAACGCCGTTTTTTGGAGTTACAAAACATCGTGTAACTCAAAAACTAGGTGGGATAGAAGCATACTTCTTGCACTTGGTGAATCAGCTGACTTTGGTGTACTTTGACTGCGATTTACATAGCTCTATGTACATCCGTCGCTGAGATATGACGAGAGAGGAAACGGAAGACCTCAGATATGACTGGCTGGCTGGGAGGC
>NW_005188011.1:21275-23113 GCF_000239375.1 Pundamilia nyererei | reverse complement strand
ATCTACCAAAGATAGCTTTCAGAAGCGCAAACAGAGCAATGAAACTGGGTCTCCCTCTGCTCACAGAATGGACATTTGTCTTCCACAGCAGCGTTAATAACAGAGACAAAAGAATTTACAGCAACAATGCCATGAACAATTCTCCACTGCAAGTCTGCATGCTTTTTCGTGAGGGGAGGTTTGCAAAGGGATCTCCATGCTGGTTTGATGTCAGGTGCTAAGGAGAGATGGGTCCTCCTCACTGTGTGCATTCAACTTGCCTTGATTGAGAGTTTTTACCAGCAGCCTATACAAAGTTTTCCAGAGGCCCCTTCCAGGGACACCCCTGCAACATCCACATTATCCAGTAAAGGAACAAAGCAGTTCTTAAAACCAGGAAACAGTCTGATGGAAAGATAAGGATCTAAATGATTTGGAAACAGAGTGCCGTCACAATAACTTTCCAAAAGTGAACACTCAGCTCCACCCAATTTGCGTTTCCAATTATCGAAAAGCTGACCAACAACTCAAGTAGACCTTATCCCAAGCTGTGCAGCGAGTCCATCTGAATTATCCAGCCAGCTCTACCACCCTCTTCAGAGAAAAGACTTGTGCAGCATGGAGCCGTCTGAATAAAGTAGTCCTACCCCAGACAGCGCAATCCAGCAAGCTGCCAAACAGCAAAGGTTCTTCCAGCAACCAGTACAAAGATTCTGCCTGCTGTTGCATCCCTTTCCTCAGCAGAACCCATACAGAAAAAACACTCTTGTAAAAAGGTGGAAGAAGTGAAGCGTTCAGCTTGCTTGAGTCCATCAGCAACAGAGATAAATCCAAACCCATATGACCAAGCTGCTGAAGAATACAGCACGATACCCTCCTCCATACTAGATCTGGGGGTCCTGTAAGCAGCCTCAGAATAAACTGAAAGCAAACAGCAGCCCCTCTATCAAATGGACCAGACCTTGTCCACCACCCTCTCTAGGGAGAAAAAGGACACTCTGAGGAATCCAGTGCAACTTATCCCAGAAAAAGTCCACCAGGATCCTTTGAATGTTAGACAAGAGGGTAACTGGGGGATCAACACAAGTCAACCGGTGCCACAGAGCAGAAGAAACCAGATTATACAATATGGTGGATAAAGTCAACGGTCAGCTTTCAAAATGGAGGTGGCTTTTACCTAACATCAACTCGACCTCTGTATGACATGTTAGGTAAAAGCCACCTCCATTTTGAAAGCTGGCCGTTGACTTTATCCACCATATTTTTTCCAATTCTTCAGCAAAAAAGTGTCATTGCCTAAAAAAAACACCCCTAAATACTTAAGACCACCCTTTCTCCAGAATAAACCTCCAGGCAGACTGAGCTGATCCCCCAACTGAACTATCACAGTTACAGCCTCACTCTTTTCCCAGCTTATTTTTGCAGAAAAAATACAACCAAAAAGAGACACTGTGTTCTCTAAAACCTCGATATCTTTCTGTGAGTTGATAAGGACAATTAAATCATCAGCATAAGCTGACAACTTCAAAGATACAATGCACTCAGGGATATAAACTAGAGATGGACCGATCCGATATTAAGTATCGGTCTGATACTGACCTAAATGACTGGATCGGATATCGGAGAAAAATAAAAAATGTAATCCGATCCATTAAATATCACGAAAGCACCTCGCAAAACTTGCAACACGCCGAACGTTAGCACGTCGGAGCAGTATGCATCACGTGATAGAGCGGCTGTGGCTTGCGGGACCTGTCGGTGGTCTGGATAGCATGTGGAGCTTCGCTAGCAACCTGGCATTTCATCTCCGATAAAGTTATCCCCGAGAGAAGTAAAGCAAGTGTGTAAGTCCATCTCTG
>NW_005188011.1:18211-20278 GCF_000239375.1 Pundamilia nyererei | reverse complement strand
GGTATCGGCAGATATCCAAATTTATGATATCGGTATCGGACATAAAAAAGTGGTATCGTGCCATCTCTAATATAAACACCACAGTCCTCTCTTAATTTGTGAAGCAAA
Source organism: Pundamilia nyererei (assembly GCF_000239375.1). NCBI lineage: Eukaryota > Metazoa > Chordata > Actinopteri > Cichliformes > Cichlidae > Pundamilia > Pundamilia nyererei. Next base: position 20,170 of record NW_005188011.1, on the reverse strand, counting down.
GGTTCAATTGCCAGGGAATATAGCATCCCTGACAAAGAACAGCCCTGCCTCACCCCCCTTAGAACACTGAATGGACCATTCAAGACCCCATTTATTTTCACGGTACAGAACCTGAATCATTGCTGCAAAACCTGGGCTGAAGCCAAAAGCAGTTAAAGTGTGCCACAAATATTGGTGTTCAAGCCGGTCAAAAGCTTTTTCTTGGTCTAGAGAAATGAGACCAATACCTATGCCCAAAGAGCTAGAGAGATCCAAAACATCTCTAATCAAAGTGACATTATCACTTATCAGCCTGTCAGGCACGCAACATGTTTGGTCTCCATGAACAACAGAAACCATCACGTCTCGAAGTCTGGTGGCCAGGACTTTGGAAAAAATCTTATAGTCTGTACAGAGCAACGAGACTGGTCTCCAGTTCTTCAAATTGTGTAGATCTCCCTTCTTTGGCAGCAGAGTGATGACCGCCCTTCTACAGCTCAGAGGCAGCAAGCCTCTCTGCAAACCTCGAGCAAATCCTCACCCATCACAGACCAAAAGGCTTTGTAGAACTCAACAGGAAGACCATTCATGCCAGGAGTTCTACGATTCTGAAAACTCATCAGAGCAGTATGAAGTTCATGCAAAGTTGGCTGAACCTCCAGTTTTCGATTGGCTTCAGCCGCCACCTGAGGGAGTCCCTTGAAGAAGCTGTTACACCAACTAGGATTTTCTGAGAGATCACTCTTAAAAAGGTCCTTATAAAAGCTGACAGCAAACTTCCTGATCTCAGAAGGATCTGAGATTATGGAGCCACTGTCAGACATTAGAGAGTGAACAGTTTTTCTTTGCCCATTCTTCTTTTCCAGTCCAAAGAAAAAGTGAGATGGGGCATCCATCTCCGTGACACTGAGGAAACGTGACCTGACCAAAGCCCTTTGGCTGTCGTGCCCAACAGGTTGGCTAAAAAAGCCTTTTTGGATTTGAGGGAATCTAAAAGCCCCCGGTTTCCTGTAGACGCTGCTAAACCCTGCAGTTTTACCACCTGAGTCTCTAGGTCTCTCATAGATCTGGTTATGTCTCTAGTAACATTACGAGTGAACTGTTGACACAATTGTTTGATCTGACACTTTCCAAAATCCCACCACTGCTGGATACAAACAAAGTCAGACTAAGCTTTCCGGTGATTGAGCCAAAAAACAAACAAACTCAAAGGCTGTTTTGAAATGCCAGTAGGCACTCGTTACATGGACATTTTTAATGAAAACAGAAGAATGAACCAGACAATGATGAGAGAAACCAACAGGGGTTATCTGACAGTCCTTAAAAATACTCAAATGGTGTTTAAATGAGTATATACGATCCATTCTTGCCAAAGATAAAGAGTGACTCCATGTGTACTGTCTCTGATGTCCATTAAAAACCCTCCACACATCTGACAGGCCCACAGCTACAGCCAGCTGCCTGAGCCTGCGAGAGGACGCAGGATGAGGTTCTGTGTGGTTCTGTGATGAGAAAATTATTTAGAGGATAAAGAAACTCACAACTCAGATATCTATTTTTTACATGCGCATGGGCAGTCAACGGTCCAATCTGCTTTGCACTGACGTGCACAACAGATGAGACACAGAAAAACCGCCCATGGCATCCAGAACGTCCTTTATTTATACTTAAAGCAAGTCTCCACAGCAGTAGGAGTGGCATGTATGGAACTGATAATTTTCCTTAAAAGGAGAAAGAGACCGTTAGCTTGCCTTTTAACAAAGGAGGTAGTATGTATAGAAATTTTGACATTCCCATAAAAGGAGAGAAAGAGAGGGAGAGCGCCAGTCTGTCTGTTGCTCGTCCTGTCCGGCCTGCACGTCCTGCACGTCCTGTCCGGCCTGCTCGTCTTGCACGTTCTGTCCGGCCGATGACTGGACGTCGTTGCCGTCATGGACAGCCCTCGGAACTACGCCGCCGTCATGGACGGCCCCCTGAACT
>NW_005188011.1:13565-17110 GCF_000239375.1 Pundamilia nyererei | reverse complement strand
AAGGTGGGTTTTCAGTACAAAACAAATACTCTTCATCGCTAGAAACCTTAACAGTATCACACAGGACATCTAAAAAACCCATTCTGTCCACTCCTTTAGTTGGTGCATATACATTGAGAAAAACAAAATTCACATTTTCATATTTGATTTAAACTTTCAGCAAACACCCCTTGATTATCTCCTCTGCTTTGCAAGAAACAGGCAAAAAATTATTGGAGAACACAATCCCCAGACCTCCACTACAACTGGACTTATGACTAAAAAAAACATTTCCCCTACAGCCCTTCCTCCAGTCATTCTCATTGTCACCAGTACTGTGAGTTTCTTGAACCAACATAATATCCAATTTTTTAAAGTCCATAAGCTTGAAAAAAGCAGCTCTTTTCACCTCATCTCTAAGACCATTCAAATTTAATGTGCCTATTTTGAATTTGCACATGAGAAAGGTGAGACAGAGAAAAAGAGATAGTGACATATAGAGTGTGTTCCTAAACATGATCGTCATCATCAGCAGTAAGTGCTTGAGCTCTCACTTTCAAAATCAGTTTCTTTAAACGATAAATCTCTTGGTCTGTCAACACATCGTCAATAAAATTTCCAGATTTTTTGTCAAGACCCGAGACGACTCAACAAAAAGCTTAAGGTCCGGAAAATAGCCTTCCACTTTCACCATCTTGAGGCCTTTGGTTTTTTGTAAGAATCTCCTGATCTCAGCAGGAGAGCACAGATTCTGGTGTTCCTGGCTCAGGGACAAATCACTTTCAGGCTCCACACTGCTTTCTCCCGTTTTGTTTCCTCTCTTAGCGTTTGACGTTTTTGTACTACAGTGGGAAGGTTCAGAGCTCTTCCTCTTTTGAGACAACTTCAACAAATCCTCATCAAGCATGTTGTCATCCTCACAAAGATCATTACACACAGACTCAAGAGTCGTTTCATCTTTCAGACTGATGTCAGAAAAACCTGAAGACTGGTCATTAGTCAGTTCCGTTTCTATACTGTCAGCACTTTTCACAAGTTTCAGACCTATTACTGCTCGGCCGGGTAGGACGGAAGTGAGCGGCTGTGAAATTGGACAGTCTTCTAGCCTTCATTCAAGTCTGCCCTTACTTACGGGTTTTTCGGTCACTAGCGCCACAGCGCGAAAACTTTAAAATAGACCCAGAAATGTCGCTCTGTTTTTTTGTACATTTTAAATTCTCGAGTAGCTAGAAAAACTGGCATGTTTTGTTTGATCTACACGCATTTAGGAATTAATAGTTTCATGAATAATTACAATGACTCTTATATAACACAGTAAATGTGTACGAATGACCGTACACATTTACTGTGTTATATAAAATATATAAACTAAATGTCTTTGAAACTTATAGAATCTAATCTTCTTTTAATCTTTTTCTTAATCAAACTGTTGTCTGCTAAAGAGTTACAAGTATTATACTAGTAGTAATATAGCATCCACGGTCTCCTGCTTGCATATCTTAGTGGTGTAGCAGCCGTTGAGTGAACCAGCCCTGCAGACCCTGTGGATGGACGATGCAGTGAAAAGTGGGAGGAAGCACCCTGAAGCTCTTTGCAGACCACCCTGTGTAATTCTCCACTTGCCGACCAGAAAAGACAAACTGCAGGTATCAGTTGCAGCACCCCATTCATGTCTGATCTTGCTTCAGCAGATTCAGCAACACTGCCAGAGACTTCCTGTAATCTAATTACAGTTGTTAAAGAAACGGTTCAGGAACAGGTCACTCAGGTTATTCCTGTGTGAACAACTGTAAATATTGTTTTTCTTTCTTTAAATATTGTTGGTGTATTAGAAATATTCTTGTTTAATTATTATTGTTATTTACTTTGAACAATTTTACATGGATATTTATTTGATGACAAAGTTAGTGTTATTGTCATCCAGGGAAGACGGACGTTGTTTTGCTGTGCTGTATTTTTATGTGAAGTGTATATATTTATTTTTTTATATTGCATGTATTGGTTATATTTTTGTGCAGTGTTTTATTTAGTTTGCATGTTTTAGTTGCCGTCAAATTGTCCTGGAGACACTCCGCCCTTTCCCCCGTTTTTACTAATTGGACACACCTGAAGAGGAAAGGAAAGGTAAATTACAGAGTGCTCAATGACACATAAAAGGCTTGGAGCCGGTGTTCACGAAAGGACACGAACAGAGAATGCGAGACAGACAGAGGAAAGACACAGGCGATCAGAGGGGAGAGCGAGAGACGATCAGAGAGTAGAGATGATCAGATGAAGCAGATCACCAGCGACTGGAGAGCGAGAGATGACCAGCGACTGGGGAGGAAAAGAGATTACCAGCGACTGGAAAGAGACACGATGAGAGGAGAAAAAGGCAATAACGACAAGGGCCGGCTTGTGCACTGCAGGAGAACAGAAGCAGTGAGACAGCGGTGCCGACTGCAGTTTAAGGAAGCGGCGGGCGGAGTTGAGAGCTCTGCCCTCCCGGGTAAGTCTTTGACTTATCCTTTTTATAAAGTAACTTGTCGAAGGAATAGTGACTGCCGCTCCCTCCCTTTCTTCAGTGCACCAGGACGTGGAATGCGGGGAGGAAGGCGAGGACTCCGCTGGGTTTCCCTCTTTTATTACTACGCTGGATTTCTTAGTTTTCTGTGACTTTTAGGCCATGGTGGATCCCACTGGACTTTTAATGTTGTGTGTTATTGATTTTTATGGTGTTATCCCTTGGCCAAGGTTTGTTTAATGCATTTTATAATTTTTTAACTATTTAAATATAATAAATTATATTTTTAATCTTACAGTTTTGTATCGTGTGCTTTTCCCTCGGCGGCTCCACTGCTCTGCCCGTTTTGAGGAAGGTTTCCTTCCTTTTAAAAAAACCCCACAAACATCTTGAAAGATACAATTAGCCTTTCCGCCCCGGTGCCACATTATGTTCATACATGTTACAAATACCTGTAAATAAAGTGAGTTCAGCGACAATTACTGTTTTTGTAATCAATTTATTCATAGCAAAACTTTTAAACTAACATAACATATATAACAATGTAACAAATATATTCAAATTAAGACACTTCTCATTTTGTAACTAATCTTTCAAGAAGTGAAAACAGTCTGTCCATCCTCTCCCTGCTCTCCTCTCCTAAGCCTCTCTTTTGCTGACTCATGTCCTCTCTGATGAGGTCTAGCAGCTCATCATCCCGGTCTCTTTTTCTCTTCCTCGTCGCTTTTGTTTTGGTCACCCACTGCTGCGCTTGGCCCTGGAGGAAATTAGGACAGGAGGCCTAATGGAAGGCATCTGTCCTATTACCTCATCCATGAGGGCAAACCAGGACCAAGTAGCAGCAGTGGGCTTCCCACTAACTCCCTCTCCTGACCCTGAATACTTGCAATCCTACAGGCAGAGGAAATCAAAAAAATGTCAGTAGACAAATACAAACAACTAGAGATGGCACGATACCACTTTTTTATGTCCGATACCGATACCGATATCATAAATTTGGATATCTGCCGATACCGATATGAATCCGATATAGTGTTTTTTAATCAACAAAACTGTTTTTTAA
>NW_005188011.1:10281-12188 GCF_000239375.1 Pundamilia nyererei | reverse complement strand
CAGTTTCATGATTGAAGTAGCAGCCGGAGAGCGAGAGGCAGTCGCTCGTTAAGCTTAACGTGGGAATGCTTTACAAACATTCAGAGATGGACTTACACACTTGCTTTACTTCTCTCGGGGATAACTTTGTCGGAGATGAAATGCCGGGTTGCTAGCGAATCTCCACATGCTATCCAGACCACCGACAGGTCCCGCATGCCACAGCCGCTCTATCACGTGATGCATACTGCTCCGACGTGCTAACGTTCTGAGGTGAGTTACGGCGTGTTGCAAGTTTTGCAAGGTGCTATTTCGTGATATTTAATGGATCGGATTACATTTTTTATTTTTCTCCGATATCCGATCCAGTAATTTAGGTCAGTATCGGACCGATACCGATACGTAATATCGGATCAGTCCATCTCTACAAACAACATAACAACTCTTAGTAATATTAGATTTATTAACCCTTTAAGACCTACCATTTAAGAGGCTTATCCCTCAAAACTGTAAATACAAAAAAGTTGCACAAAATAGTTTCTAACAACAGGACATGTATTTTGAGTGTCTTCATAGTTTTATTTTTGAGATACACCAATTTTTATATACTGCAGTAAAAAATAAAAATAAATATTATAATGATGAAAATTTGCAAATAAAACAGCATGTGCATCAAAATAAACTATTTCCAGCAATGCAATTTGATTTCTAAGCATCCCAGAAACTATACATAAAAGTATGAAGTCGAACATGACTTTACAAAACACCAGTATAGGCTTATACGGCCCTGAAGGTAAAAAAAAAAAAACACACACACAAAATGGCGTCAATTCCTGTTTCGGGCAGGTAATGGCATGAGCTAGTTCACTGTTCATAACATGTAGAAAGTGTTATGAACAGCTGATCGGATCGGCAAAACGGAGCGCGCCCGCTCCGACCGGTCTTAAAGGGTTAACTTGTGTTCTTAAGAATTATCTTCTTGATAACACACATCCATACTTTGTAAGTTATCCCATTTCTTTTTGGCCTGCAAGGGGGTGACTTTCCCCTGTAGGCCCATCTTCTCCAGAATTGTCCTGATCACACAAAATAAATACGAGAAGAGAGGAAACCATGGCAACTATGTTAATCCCTAAATCCACAAGTTTTCACTGCAGAACACCAGAGGAACACCGTCTGGACATCACAGGTTCTGTACAGCATGAGGGTTAATAAAACCGTACTCATGTTAATATGATGTGTAAATTAATTTATTCTTGTACCTCCGTGCCAGAGTGGCCAAATTCATTACCCCAGGGAAGAGGTGATCATTATCTCCTCATTTTAATAAATTGAGCCGTTCTTTGTTCTCCACAACAATGTCACAAAAAGGTTGATTTGCAAAAATCAAAACTGGCTGTATGTAACCAGCAATACATCAAAGTTTGGTGCAAGGGGCATCGAATAAACTATTTGCAAAAGATGTATACAATGAATATTAAAATATTTAAAAACTAATCTGATATACCTGACATAATTTTGAGTATAGTTAGTTTCTATTTATGTGGATATTGTACATGTGTAGCATTCATTTGATTTTGACTCAAATACATTTACATTTTTAATGGTAAATACCAAAAAAAAGGGTTTTTATAAGAAACAGTTTATTTAAAAACATTCAGGAACATTGTACATGTACTGTTTTGTATTTAAGTGGTTGCAACCTGTTACTGTAGTGCACAAAACAAAGTCATGAAACATGTCACCAATATCCATTTTATGAAAGTTTGACCATATTTGACCCTAAAGAAGAGGTCAGAGGTCCAAAGTAACCTGAAATTTACAATGCCCATGTATCATTCCCTACATGCTGTCAGTACCAACAATGACATAGTTTTAAATAAATGGCTCTATATAACATTATCATTACTCTGACTTTCAGGTTGATC
>NW_005188011.1:7589-10159 GCF_000239375.1 Pundamilia nyererei | reverse complement strand
ACGCAAACCAGATTTCAATGGATTGTTATAACATCATCCTGCTCTACACCCTACAGAGTTTTTAGAGCTGTTGTGTTTACAGACAGAACGTAATGCAAACACTACCAAAAACATGAGCTCCTTGTTGAAGGTAATAAGAAACTGCTGAGCTATCTACACATGATCTGTAGTGATCTGATGCAACATGCAATCAAGGTCAACCGTCCCTGTGTTTGTCATGCTCAGTGTTTATCTGATAAACACCAAGGAATGTGCAGCAGTGAATGTTAGAAACTGATCAGACTTGAGTGTCTGGTTTCCAGTGACTCGTTAATCATTGTCTCAGTTCCTGTTTCCTGCTCAGCTCCAACGATTCATTTCACTTTAACAGCAACAGTTTGGATCACTGTGTCTTTATCTGTGGTAAGTCTTTTTTTTATTTATTTGTTTGGTTCTTTGTTGTTTTGTTGTTTTGTTTTTTGATTCAGAGAACAAACAAACAAGAACCTTATAAAAAACACTAAATATGTGGTTAAAGAAAAAAAAAAAGATTTTTTTTGTTGTGTTGCTGTCAAACCTACAACATACAAGATGACAAATGTCTGTCAGTTGTTAAAAGCTCCCAAAAAGCTCCAAATGTAGCAGCAAAGTGTGAGAAAAGCTGTGTTTATGTTTATAAAGAACTGTTCTTGGAGTCGTGCAGAGACCTGCACTGAAAGCAGGACTTTGTCTATCGAGGTGACTTAAAAGAAACTCTAAGCTTTCAGTTTTAGTTATGTACCTAAGTTACACTGATATGGAGCAGGTTAGTTTCAAAATAAAAGGTCATAGTCTAAGCTTATCTGTGTTCCTGGTGAGTGTTTGATGGGTCACCTCCAGCCTTGGCTGAGCCTTTGTGCTTTTCTTTAATGCATTTGCCAAATAGAGATAAAACACAGAGCTGACTGCAGCAGCAGGTTTCTCAGATTTTCTTTCAGGCTGGTGCTGATTGCTCTGCTGTGTACAGAGTGGGCGGAGTCAACTCACATGAATTGTTTCGGTTTCTCCTCTGAAAATGACTGCTTGATGCAAACTCTTGAGAACAAAAGTCAGTTTACTCCTCAGAAAAAATCCTGAAAGTTTGGAGGTGTTTTGTTGATTTTAAGCTTTAGACTCATCAGGTTTGTTCTGCACTCTGTCAATCATAGCTAGAGAGCTCACTTTTCTGCTTTCAAAGGAAAATATAGTAGGGGCTCGATGGGTGAGAGCACTAGCACAAAGACTCACAGTTCATGCTGAAAAAAAACCCAAAAACAAAACCGGTTACCCTGATGATGACATATCACCCGCAATCAGTTGTGGGAGTGTGACAGTCAGGCATTAGTACAATGTCAGCAATGTTACTCTAGTCAGTGAAACACAGGAGCGTTTGGCTGCATTATAGCTTGCAACATGGATTTTTGCCAGAAATCTTCTTTTTTAAAATCTAGAGTCTTTTTGTCTTTTACTCATCAATACTCTGCTTATGCATTTTGCACCATTTCGATACCTTTGTGTACAAAAATCTACACTCTCAAAATCTGCCAGAAAAACCTCAACCAACAATATTTCGTCTGCTTTTTTTTCATATATCACTTGTATTAAAGTATTCACAAGTATTAAATTATCTTCTGGATTTTAATCCTTTAAATTCCACTTTAAATGTTTGAATCATTTACTATTTATTGAAAAAACTCACAAAAAATAAATTTCCATGTAATAAATTGGATGAGGATGGGACATTGGGGGTGATTAGATTATTGGACATGTCAAAGAACAGACACAAAATGGATAGTATTGCATTATTGTTTTTTGTGTAGTGCCTCTCGATACAAAAATGCCCCATTCACTTCTACTGAAACCACATTTTTTAAATCTCTCTGCCGTTGTAGTATAACACTATGCATCCTGTAATGTCAGGATTTCCCTGGGATCTGTAAGAATAATCTCTGTCTGTATGTTCTTTGCTGATTCCAAGAAGGATCCACAACAGTGAACAGTACTAAATTATTGAAGGCAGACTCATCGATGTAATTGAAGAAGAGGACAAGAGAAAAAACAAGAAAAACATAAAAGTCCTTCCTCACCACTCACAATATTTAATATAATTTATTTTTTAAATAAATGCATGATCATTTGTGTTTATAATCCTGATATACAGTTAGCTACTGGTTTTTGGTGCTCAGAAGGAGGACATGTAACTCACTGCCATGGTGGTGGCTGTGAATGCAAACAGAGATGAGAAGACAGCTCTCCAATTTGTCAGCTTCAGCGTTGGAGGGAAGCTCCGGCTTGTTTGCCTTGATATTCCCTACCAGTATTATTCATGCTCTGCTGATACAGAGTATGGATGATACTGGGCAAGGGAGTAGGTTATGAAAAAATTATAACAAGTAAGTTTGACACCCTGGAGCCTCCTTGTGTTGATAAGGACAGGTGAGTCGGAGGTTGGTGCTTACTATCTGACGTGGTGGCCCTGAAGATTGGTTACCCATTATGCTCATCCCACAGGATGGGATGAGGATAGATTCCCCTTTGGACTGATACACATCTGCTAGGATGAGAAGTCCTGT
>NW_005188011.1:5665-6922 GCF_000239375.1 Pundamilia nyererei | reverse complement strand
ATCTAAGTGACTTATATATCATGTTTAACCCGAGTAGCGAAAGACCGAGAGGGAAATGAAAAATGATGAAAATGATGCGCTGGGATTCTGTGCCTTGACCACCCAGTCAGCTGGTGGGTAAAAGCCATCTCGAAAAACGTCAGAGCACTTTTGCAAATATGTGATGTCTTGATAAATCAAGCAGATGTTCGAAGTTTACATAGCAAAATTCTCACCTGAAAGTATCTTAAAAGTGCCAGGGCTCAATGGCCCGTGAAAAAAGAATGGACTCATGCACAGAACCAAAAACTGGACCTAAGTGACGGGCGATGGAAACTATAGCGGACCAGGAACACTGGTTAAGGGTTAAGCGAAACACGCTGAGGAACTCAAGACAAAATGCGAGGCAGAGAACTGATTATGGCAAGCAGACAATATGGCGAAGGTTCATTGTGAGCGCTGGTCATAAATACTGCTGCAGTAATTGCCAACAGGTGAGGAGCAGGGAGGAGCAAGGAGAGCTCCACCCAGAGAAGGAGAGCCGATGCTGTGGAAAATGACTCAGACTCACCCAAAACATGACAAGAAGTTTATTTTGTGATCCAGAAAAAGTAATATTTCAAACTTTTTAGCCGCGTTCCTCCACCATTGCCTCGTTTGAGTTTTGGACAAAATGCATTCTGGGATATTTGGGTTAGCTACAGTAGCTAGCGAGCTGATTGGAGACCAAAACATCCAATCAAAAAAATGTTGTCCTAGTTTTTCTCTTTAAGAAAACACTTATTTTTAAAATTGCCGTGAGTGAGCTGAAGCTCTTTCTCTCAGACGAGGAATGGCAAATGAACATTTTTTTACAATTAATTTTATTTCATGGAATGGCTCATCCAATTGAAGTGCTGCTCTTGCATACATACACCAAGAAAACTGTATGCATTATATCTACACTTTACATAAAGACATCTAAACATAAATAGATGTTTCTGTTTCTTTTCTGTCTTCTTCCCTCTGTTTTCACCTAACACTACTAACTAACTAACTGATAAAACTACACCCTCAGTTTCATATCACTCCTTGTACACAGTTAGTTATATTTGACACCCTTCACAAACATAATGTCCTTGTTCATTCCTAAACTACTCAACACGGAATTCACAGCATGTACGATGTTGAAACATATTCAACTGTTAAAACACAGCTTTGACTTAAACTTTCAATTTGATTCATTTGTTCATTTAAACAAAGTTCAACTCATTTTATGAAAAGAACTGACCTTTGATA
>NW_005188011.1:1691-3939 GCF_000239375.1 Pundamilia nyererei | reverse complement strand
GAGGGTGTGGAGCTTCTGACTGAGCAGAATCCTTTGTACACAGGAAGAACATCACTCTCTGTCAACAAACTGCAGTGTGGAGACGTTTCATTGAAACTCTCCACAGTGCAACTCTCTGATGCAGGAACATACAAATGCCTTGTACCTAAATTTAATGCAGAAAGTGTGGTGACGCTTGCTGTGGGTAAGTTTCATTTAATTTAGATTAATTTCTTCACTTTGCAATTTAGATGTGAAGAAAGACTTTAAGCAACATAGATATTGATATAGAACACTTGGGTCAGCTCCAGTAGAAAGTGGATCATTCACAGAGGCATATGAGTTGAGAATAGAAGTGCATTCATTCTGGGTAACCAAAATAGCTCTTACTTGGGCTAGAAAATACTTCCTGGACAGATATGTGGACTGAGCATATTGACATGAACATGACAAGGGAATGGCTACAGAGTCATTGGCATTCTGGTTTTCTGGCAATTAGGGCACACAACCTGACCAGTGTAGCACATGGAGCAGCTGGGTTATTAAGCAGTACAACTGGACAAATCAGAGAGATACATAACAAAAAACAAAAGTACTTAGAATCACAGGCGACCTGAGCACCCACTAAATGGGCTTTTTGCCAACCGAGGGGTATCTGGCCCCATGAGAAAAACACTTCAGCCAAGGAGGCCCTTTTAACAAGATGAACCAGAGGAAAGCTGATTTGACAAAGAACTACTTGGATAGGTACAAGTTAATTTCAGCCTATATACAGGAACTTCGAAAAGAGAAAATAGAATAAATAAGTAAGCTTATTAGAATTTTGACTAGTTAGATTTAACAGTTGATGTCACATAGCATTGTGCCTCTCTATAAGCTTAAAAGGACAATTTGAGTTAAGGTCAATAAGAGAGACATTTGGGCGAACTGTAACTATTTTAAGAATCTTTTTTTAGATATCTATTTTGGCAACTACATTTCAATATTTTGTCTTTCATTCTTTTCTTTGCAGGTTCAGTTTCCTCACCAGTCATAGAACTCAGCAATGTCAAAAATGAAATGGTGTTAGAGTGTAAATCTAATGGCTGGTATCCAGAGCCTCAGATGTTGTGGGTGTACAGTGAGGGAAAACCCATTTCTGTTGAACCTACAAAGAATGTCAGAGGTTCTGATGGCCTCTATGCTGTCAGCAGTAAAGTGACTGTGGAGAAAGGACAGAGCTACAGCTTCACCTGCAAAGTTCAACAGAAGAATATCAGTCAAATCAAAGAGACACACATCCATGTTTCAGGTAGAAATGCCTTTTTTTTATATCACTCACATTAATTTTCAGTTACAGAAAGTAGAATCTAGAACATTTTGTCTCCTTATATTCACAGGTGATCTCTTTATGGTCCAGTCTAATACTGCTGTTCACATTACCATCAACTTGGCTGTCTGTTTAATAAGCGTTGGGACAGTAGTAATCCTAATATGGAAGTGTGAACAAATGAAAACCAGTAAGTTCAAACTACATTGTACTTTTTACCCCAAGCTTAAATTATCATCAGTCCTTTTTAATGTCTAGTTTTAGTGTAACTGCCTTTAAAATAAAGGGCTAAGAAGTACAAACGTGGTTCAAATAAAAATGACACAAACACATAAACAGTTATGTTAAAGGCGCTCGAGGGGAAAAAATGGATGGAGACTTTAGAAATTACAGAGATTTACTAGCAAAATTGGAGGCTCTCAGCAACTTTACTTTTATAAAGGAATATAACCCTGTGTCCTGTGTTGTAAAGAGATGTGTTAAGACATGCAGAGTTGGTCCCATCAGTGCAGACTGACTAAGATTGCAATATCTTGACTCTCTGTTTGAATTTATAAACTAAGTGTTAATTATTGGCAAGTGATTGCCCGTCTGTCGAAGAGTAACTGGACTTACTTCAAGTCAGACTATGTTTATTTGTTGCCAGTTTGCATCCCATTAGCAACCTATGCAATTGCCTTGTGATCAAAAGTGGAGTAAAGAACACCTTCAACGTTTAGAAGACCAACTGGTTGCCACAACCACCTGCTGAATGTGTAGAAATTCCACACGAGGAAGTTGCCTTCTTATTGTTTTCCTCTAGTGTGACTGAGACATTTTGGGGGCAAAGGTAAAAATATTTGAGGAAATCACCCACTGTAAAATTATAGTTATAGCAACAATATAAATTAAAACTTTTTGTACTTCATCCTTGTTGTAGGAATTGCGACCAAAATGTTCTCACTCGTTTACTCATTTAAA
>NW_005188011.1:0-1407 GCF_000239375.1 Pundamilia nyererei | reverse complement strand
TTTATTTCCATTTATATTTGATTACTGGTATAGTAAATTAATACTGTCAACACATGTGAACACATAAAAATGACTAATATGTTGTCCCTATTTTCCAAATATTTTTTTTCCTGCAACTTTAACACACAGAAATCAGCAAACATGATGAGGATGAAAATGAACTACATCAAACAGAGAAGGAGGAAAAATTACAGAGAGAATGTGAGGAAAAGAAAAGACTTGAAGATGAGTTGAAGATCAATGAGGAAGACTTAAAACACGTCAGACAAACCATTGAAAAACTGATGGAGCAGAAGACATTTCTGAAGAACCAGAGAGAAAAACTCAACACACTACTGCAGGAGGACAAGGCAGAGATGAAAGAGGCCATGAAAAAGTTGGAGAAAGACAAAGCCCCAACTTTTGACAAAGGGAAAAAAATGCAGAAGCGTGGAGATAAAAAAACTGACCTGGAAAAGAGAACAGAAGTACATGATGAACTGTTAAAGATGACAGAAAAGCTAATGGAGGAAACAGAGAACATTATAATCCAAATGACAGAAAGAAAGGGAAAACTAGAAAAAGACAAGGAACAAATGATTAAACACTTGAGAGAGAAACAGAAAGACATAGAAGAGATTAAGAAGAAACTGTCAGAGAAACAAGCGAGAAACAATGAACAGGTGTGTAAGTTTTTCTTGTATATATTTCTTGCTAAAATCACACGTACAAACTGTCGTGTTGTGTTCAGTTTACATTCCCAGTGTCTTCAGTTATAAACCTAACCCGTTTTTTGCTTTTCTTCCTCAGCAAAGGACAGAGTAACACGGCAAAAAAACATGGATTTTGCTGTTTTTTTTCCTCTTGCTGTCATTTTGCAATGTGATGCCTAATGTTTCTTTATTTGTTTGCTTTAAATTTATACATTATTAGTATTATTATATTATTATACATTTAAACAAGAAATGCAGTTTGACCATATTTTATCACAGGAGATAAACATTTTTGTGATTCTTTAAATCTTTTGTCTGTGTGAAAGTAAGAATTACACAGTGAAAGCAAGAAGAAAATATGCTCTCTGTATTGTCATGAGACCTGGGGTAGAAAAACTCCCCCCTGGCCGCTTCCACATCACAGCTAAGAGATATTGAAGGTCTTAATAGTCAGACTTATGTGAGTAAAAGTGATCAAAGTTCTAAAGCAGAGCTTTCATCTATTTCCTAATAATTAAGCATTTTATTCTTAATCAAGATAAATAAAATACAAATGTGATCAATATATTAATATAATTAATATTATATAATTAACATAGTCTGAGTAATAAAAATAACTGTTTTAATGTCTGAGTTTTGTGGTGAAATGTGTGAGTGCTCATGAGCAGATTCAACCGTGGCAGTTTTGTGTTTCTAATAACAGACCTTACCAAGA
>NW_005188010.1:128708-130621 GCF_000239375.1 Pundamilia nyererei | reverse complement strand
GTGCGATCTAACTTTACAACCGACCGCACAGCAAGTACGAACCATAGCTGGTGTTATCCGTGTACTTTCGCTCTTTCGCTAGCGCTTTGTTCGGCCCAGAAATGTGGCACCTCAACCAAAAGTCCTGGCCACGCCCCCTCTCGTGACATCACGCTTGTGTCACTTCCGGTATTTCAGACAATCCCTTTCTGTCAAGGACTTTTAATTTGTTGTGGGCTTTTTGTATTTTGTTGTGGAGTTTTGGTATTTTGTTGCGTTTTTTTTGTAATTTGTTGTGGGGTTTTTGTATTTTGTTGTGGGGTTTTTGTATTTTGTTGCGGTTTTTTATTTTGTTGCGATTTGCACTTCCCAGCCACCATAGTACGGCAACTTGTTGATCAATTATTAATTCATGTACTAACAGGGACTTAGAAGAGAGAGACCTAATGTTAATGATCCACATTTTGCTATTTTACTCTTTGGTTTAGTTTTAGATACTATCTAGTTATTTCTTTATTGTTTTGGGGAAATAATGGGGGATCGTGTGTACACTGTAAAGACATTAAAACTGATTTTCTATGAAATTTATAGAATTTTCTCATTATTATTAAATACATGACATATCAAAATGACAAAAATCATACACGAATTAGCATGTCTAATGTAGAACAGGATAAGAAACCAACCATCCTGTCGCTCCCATTGAATTTTATATAGCCTATTTAAAATCAAAAACTTAAAGTTGTCCATAGCCTACTGTTGTTACCATCAGTGGAGCAGGGAGAGGGTGGTTTTCCAGAAGCCCGGGTTCTCTAGCATATCGAGACTATCTCTCCACACCGTTACATATTCTATATGTACAGGTACAGCCCCCCTTGGTTGTGGCGTGTGGATACTTCTTTAAGACACTCCGGCTCACGTATAAAACAGCTGTGAGATGTGACACCAGTGATCGTTTGATCTCCACTTGTGTTGTGTGTGTGAGTGCCTTGAGAGTAGTGATGGTAAATTCGATTCTTTTTAATGAATCAGGTTTTTTGAGTCACTGAGTCAGTTGCCCAGAGAGTGCAAAAAATGTCCATTTTCACTCAAACTTAATTTGTTTCTCTTTTCATATATATACTACTGCTAAGATGAGTGATTGAAAAAGAAAAACAACTATTTTATAGAGCAAAAAAGAGCAAAAAAAATTAAGATTTCTAAAGGAACATTTATTTTATTTATTTTTATTTTATTTTATTAGTATTTTCTTCAAATGTGTCAAATATATATTTTCTCATCTAAATGTTCACCTGGTTTGTGAGCCAGGGGTCAGTAATGCGCCTTAACATTGGTTGCCTACCAAGTAGCAAAAGAAGAAGTATAGCACTCAGTCGTTCATGCTACGATTCAGCACAGGAAGGGAGGGGGTGAGTAAGTGAGTCGTTCAAGCTATGATTCAGCACAGGAAGGGAGTGAGTCAGTGAGTGAGTCGTTCATGCTACGATTCAGCACAGCAAGGGAGGGGGTGAGTGAGTGAGTGATTCATTCATGCTACGATTCAGCACAGGAAAGGAGGGGGTGAGTAAGTTATCCGGTCGTTAAGTCTGACGTCACTAGCCGTGTCTGGGCCTAAACTCGCAGGTCCATATATCAAACGATCACTATGGCATTACTGAGAGTTGAAAAACTGTCTGTAAATGATCAGTGTTCTGCTCTACCAGGTGTAACAATTGAGTTTAACATCAACAGGTTAAATGTAATATATAAGTCACTTAGACAACCTAAACATGTTATTGTTGGGCTTTTTTCAGTGTTTTATTTGTTCGCGAGTAAATCGGTTTGGTTATTAGATTAGATTAGATAAAATAAAACTTTATTAGTCCCCCGGGGGGGTTATTTCACACAGCTGAATAAACGTCAAACAGAAAACTGATTAAACAGAAGTGTGAGAC
>NW_005188010.1:124367-126061 GCF_000239375.1 Pundamilia nyererei | reverse complement strand
CACAATTTTAATTATAAGCTAGATATATTTCTACTAATGAAATTAGTTTGCTAACAGCAACAGGGATGAGTCAGTGAATGAGTCAGTTGGGCTTGTTTACGAGTCAGTAAAGTGATTCTCGAGTATTGAACGATTCATTCATGATTCACACATCACTACTTGAGAGTGCTGTATGTATGTGCGTCCGTCAAGAGCCTGTTTCGGCAGCCTCCGTGGGCGCTTCCTCTCTCCTGGTATTCCCCTGGTATCCCCTTAGCTGGCCCTTAGCTTTCCCTTTGGTTGGTCTCCCTTCCCCGGCTTATCGCCTCGAAAAACAGCCATATTCGCCGGTCAGACCACGCTGTGCAGCTGCCGGTGATCTGGGAATCCATCAAAACTGGCAAACCATCCTACCCGTTCTTTCTGCGCATGCGCAAAACACGAAATTAAGTGGCAAACCGTCCTACCTTTGTTAATAAGAGCTAGAAACATATGCTGACGGGTAAAATTAAGTGCCAAACCATGCTACCTTTGTGAATTTTACCTAAAAGCATACTTTAACGGGTAAAATGAAGTGGCAAACCGTCCTGGCTTTATGAACATGAGCTACAAGCATACTCTGATGGGCAAAGTTAAGTGGCAAACCGTTATACATACTTAAATTTGTGGTGGAATTACTCTGTGACTGCAGAAATGTGCATAAACTACTTACGGTAGGATGTTTTGCCAAAGTAGGATGGTTTGTCACAGTGGCTAGGTGAGCAAACACAGCAGCGGCACAGCTTCAGCGTTCATGCATACGCTGTCACCTGGGTACTTTGCAGTAGGGCTGGGTATCGTCACTGATTTCTAGAATCGATTCGATTCCGATTCACAAGGTCCCGAATCGATTCGATCCACGATTTGATTCGATTTAAATCTGGGAAATTTTGCCTTAGACAGTCAGAAATATTATAATTCAGATCAGTACATTTACATATTTTTGTATCTATAAAAAGGAAGCTGACACTTTCCAGACTTTTTCAAAGGTGTAAGCATCACAGCAGATGCCTTTGTGTCAAAGTAACTGAAGATAAAACACAGAAAAACATGAAGGTGATTTTCCTGGCCTGGGATTTTATAAAAATATTCTGCAGTACATCAAAAACGAAAGAAAACCATTAATCAACATATAAACATTACCTCTGAAGTTACAGCGGTTTTATTAGAGACACGGCTAAGCGTTTTGCATTTTGCATAATTTTAAAAAGTTTACATTTGTTCAGTAGCCTATTGAACAGCAGAAATTAGGCTTTCTTATTCTTATTTAATTGTGTTTTGTTTTTGGACACATTTCTAGTTAATTTTTGTAGATTACTGGCTCCAGGAGGTCAGAGTTCAGACGTGTGATGTCATCAGTAAGCGCAGAAAAAAAACAGTGTCTGAGACGTGAGGAAGCGATGTTTTGCTGATGATACGCTATGCTTCCTGTAAACTCCAAACCTGAACTGAGGAGAATAAAGTTGCAAAAAAGGAGAATGGAGTCATGTCTCTCTGAGGGTGCAACATAATCTTGGTGTTTCCGCCCGGTTTGGAGTTTATACCGCAAAGAAGGACGAGCTACAGACTAGCCTTGCTCACTACCCCCCACCTGAACTCGTATGGCAGTGCCATCCCTCCGAGAAAAGGCAGTGAAGGTAAAAGTTTTTCGTCATGTCTAAAGTACAGCAGATGTT
>NW_005188010.1:121342-122646 GCF_000239375.1 Pundamilia nyererei | reverse complement strand
CTGAAGGGGAGAAGCACCAAACCGACCCATTCAGCCTCAAAGCACCCCTCACTGGTAAACAACAACAAATGGCGAGCTGGTAGGCAAAAGATGCCAGGTCTATGGCTTCTTAGGAGGTGTGGACACCACAATATTGTGGGATACCGGCTCACAAGTATCGATAGTGGGGATGAATTGGAGAAAGAAACACCTGCCTGATGCTGAAATGAGGTCAGTGGAAGACTGAGTTCAGCCTGTCCAAAAATGCTGTGGCTGGGATGACCAACAGGCCAATCCAAGTTCCAATCCTAGTCGCCAGTGGTGACATTGAATGCCCCATCATCGGCTTTAATGTGATAGAAGAATTAGCTTTGAGAGATGACACCAGTGAAGACTGTATCCCCCCAGGGCATATGCTGGACCGATTGTGCTCATATGACTGACCATTATATCACCCTCTGTGGTCGCACTACACTGGGGTGGCTGCACAATGTTGATGCTATCTACATGCCACATGTAAAATGTATGGAGGGTGAGCTTTCTAAGACATCAGACGGAAGTACTTCCTTACCCACAGTGCAGTCCAGTCAGACAACAAAACATGAGCCCTGGGACCCACCAGTGGATTTGAGCCATCTGACAAGTGACCAACAGCAGCAGGTAAAACAGATGCTGAGGGAGGAATGCAATGTTTTTGCAAAAGATGACTGGGACACGGGATGCATTAAAGATCAAGAGCTGGAGATACAGCTAAAAGACAAATTGCCTGTGCAAAAGACATAGAATGCAATCCCCAGACACCTTTATCAGGAGGTAAAAGCACACATACAAGACTTACTCAATCGGGGCTGGATCCAAAAATCTTGTTCTTCATATTCTTCGCCTGTGGTATGCGTCAGGAGGAAAGATGGTGGCCTTCGCCTGTGTGTAGACTATAGGCTCCTGAATGCAAAGACACTGCCCGAGAGACATCCCATCCCGAGAATACAGGAGGTCCTGGAAAACCTTGGGGCAACTCCTGGTTCACAGTATTGGACCAGGGAAAGGCTTATCACCAGGGTTTCATGAGTGAGAACAGCAGACCCTGTACTGCATTTATAACACCATGGGGACTCTATGAGTGGGTGAGGGTCCCATTCGGCCTTACTAATGCCCCAGCAGCATTCCAGCGCTACATGGAGGGATGCCTGGGAGACCTCTTTTCCAAAACACCAGGAAAAGAATTGTGGAGCTCCATAAGTGTGGCTCAAGTTTGAATACAATTTGGTGCCATTTGCAATTAAGAAATACAGATAGTTTCTCTCTTTACTCTTAAAGTTAACAAA
>NW_005188010.1:117809-119910 GCF_000239375.1 Pundamilia nyererei | reverse complement strand
AACATTAAATAGTGCTGTTTGCAAAAAACTTCAATAGAACACTGATAGTTAAAATTAGGCAGGGCTTGAACAGGGCACTTCAAAAAGGGGCAGCAGCAGACTTGGTATCCTGAGTGGTTCAATCAAACTACTGTTGTAGATGTTTACCTGAGTAGTGTTTACTCCAGGTTCTTGCTAAGAAAAACAAGCTTATTGACCATGTCAGGTTTCAGGCAGGATCTGAGGCATGTCACAATGTTTCCTCCAGAACTGAAAACCCGCTCGGATGGGGAGCTGATGGCTGGGATGCAAAGATACTTTTTTGCAACTTTACTTAGAGTGGGAAAGTTTACTTGATGCTTTCTCCACCAATCTAGTGGATTTTCCTCACTGTCCTGGACAGGACACACTGAATAGCTGCTCAGCTCAGCTTCTATTGCTTGCTCAGTTGACACAGTGGGTGCAGTTGAAGAGAGAGTCTCACTTTCTTTGAAAAAGCTTCCCAGTGATCTCCTTCACTTTTTTTCTTCGGATGATGTAGAAGGCTGAGGCTCTGTGCTCTCTGCTGTACTTTCTGGGTGGACTGCAGCTGCTGACTTCATCTCCATTTTCACTTTCTCTTGAATGGTAGTAACACGGTCGGCAGAAATATATGCAGCTTTGAATCTGGGGTCAACAAAGCTGGCTGTGTCCAAAAGCTCTACAGTGGGAGGATCTGAAAACTTGTCGTCAAGGTATGAAAGGATTTCAGTTTTTATGGTTTTGGTCAGCGTCACATCATCTTCTTTCTCAGCCAGCACTCGTGAATGGAGGATGTGTAGGACAGGCTTCACAGATGAGATGGTGACATACTCTTCCCCTGACAGGGCGTCCGTAAACTCTATCAATGGAGCAAGAGCTTTGTTGACTGCCTCCAAGACATCCAGGTCTGACCACGTCGGAACAAGATGTCTTGATGCTCTGTCATCAGTGAGGACCTGTAATAATAATTATTTATTATTTTTATTTAATTATATTATTTATTTTATCTTAAATGGTAGATCAGAGCAATCACAATAAAGGCTAAATGCATTACCTGAATGCACACAATAAAATAGATAATGAAGGATCATTTAACCTACCCGGGTGATGGCATTTTTCTGCTCAAGGATCCGTGCTGTCATCATCTGCATGGATCCCCATCTGGTTGGACATGCCGTTTTGAGCTTGTGCATTGGTAGGTTCATCTCTTGTTGTGCCTTCCGTAATGCCTTCTTCTTTTTCCAGCTGTAGGAAAAGGTACTAACAATCTTTTTGCAGGTCTTCATTGCCCGTTCCACAGGGGGGTGATTTTTCAGGGTGTTTTCTGAAACAAACAAGCAAAAACACACACATGCAAACATTAAGAATAGGAAAAATTGTTGTAGTCATTTAACTGCCATGTAAACCTCCACTGACCACAGAACTTTTTCAGGGGAAAAACTGAACTAAACTAGAAAAAATAAAATGAAGTATTCCTCATCAGATTTTAGCTACTAAAAATATTACATTTACCTTTATTGGATGTACTTGAATGCAACAATAACACTTCTCACTTCTACCATAATTTGAAAAATTACAAAGGGACTGCCAAGTTATAAAAAAAAGTCTTTAAAATAAAAACTGAAAAAAGGCATAAATTTTAAATATCTATCCAAATCTTCACACCCAACATCACCCCAATTCATGGTCTAATTCTCAAATAAAGCAAGCAAAATAAAGTAAGAATTAAATAAGACCTCTCAGACCATATTTACAAAATTAAAAAGGGTTGGCACAGTAATAAAACATTTTAAAAATCATGTATTTTGCTACATTTCACAGCACAACATGATCAACACTGGCTCACAATACCTTTATTGTATTTACCTTTATTCTGTAAAAACTTTCTGGATACACTGCTGCTCAGCAGTCTTAAGTATTTTTATGCCTATATAAACATTATTCAAACATTAATACTTTCAATTTTGAATATGACGCACAGAATTAAAGTCACTTTAAAACACACCAGATGTCACCACCCAAATATATTAAGATGTACACACTTACCGATTGCCAGGTGCAGCCTGTGCCCAAAACATTGCACCCGTGTCCATTTATTGAG
>NW_005188010.1:114140-116847 GCF_000239375.1 Pundamilia nyererei | reverse complement strand
TCATAAATTTCGGTAACGATAAATTTTTGATATATCGCCCAGCCCTACTCCGGACACTTGATGAAAATCAGAAGTCAAGATGGAAAGACCATTTGAACAAAGTAGTTCATGCCTACAACTCGACTGTGCACGAAACAACAGGATTTTCTCCATTCTTCCTTCTCTTTGGCTGTGAACCAACCTTGCCTAATGACCTGCTCTTCCCAAAAAGAGAAGAAGAGAAGAGTCAATCACACATTGGCTATGCAGAGAAATGGAGAGGAGTTATGCAAGAGGCCTATGCAATTGCAAGACAGAAAAACTTCAATCAACGTGCATGGAGCTCTATGCTTCAGCCAGGTGACCATGTCTTGGTGAGAAATCTCAAACCCAGAGGAGGTCCTGGGAAACTGTGCAGCTATTGAGAGGATATGATTCATGTCATCACCAAAAGGAAAGGTCCGGATAGTCCAGTGTACGTGGTTGAGCCATTGCAGGGGACAGGAAGAAGACGAGTGTTACACCGTAACCTACTGTTGCCATGTCCTTACCTGGTTGACGAGTCTGGGGTGTGCGAAAGCAGCCTGAAAGACATCATGAGACCAAGCCCGATACTGACCAAACAGACACAGGCAGTTCTAGTGAAGACAACTGTCACATGTGGACAGCACTCAGATATCTACCCCTCAACCCAGAAGCAGAGGATTTCTGTGAAGCACTCGGAGAGAAGTCTGAGCCTGCTTTCAGAGCAGAGGGGCATCCTGAAGAGGAACAGGTGGAGGAGAGACGCAGTTTGGAGGAGGAGGTTGAAGCTCCAGCTGTTGGACCCGAGAGTGAGCAGAGCGATGCTGAGACATGGAGGCACAAGCCAAAGAGAATGAGACAGCCCCGGCGTGTCTACACATATGAAAAACTAGGCCAGCCAACCGTCCAGCAATGGAGCGCATGCCCTGTCAGTGTGAACAGCCCTTCAAGTGCCATCCATCATTCCTCTGTCCCACCATCATTCATGTATCCTTTACAGTATGAATAGATAAAACAGAAAACACAGAGTCAATTTCACAAGAGAGTTTAATCTAAGCGTAACATTACAGTTGCAGTTCATGTTGATGTGGTATTGACACATGTTACAGTTAAAAGAAAAACAGGTACTCTGAGCATTATTACTATTATAAATTGAGAAAAGGTTTATCATTCTAGCGTCAAAGAGCTAAGACGTGGGTACAATATGGGTTTAATGAACTCATGGTTTTGAAGTGTGTAATCACATGATGTTGGGGTGTAAATGGTATTTTCCTTTTCCCACTGTGAAGATTCGGCGGGCCCACCAATACCTCGAGGGATAACCCACCCTTCAGTACAAAAGGACTATAAACATTTAGTTTTGTATCGTGACCATGAGAGACTTGTCCTGAGATACTAAGAGATGGTATAGCCTCTCACCCAGTAATGTGTAATATGTGTGGAAATATTTGTTTGCTCGCTCATCTTTGGTTAAATGTTCTATTTTTGGTAAATTGTCAAAGATTAGAAAGAAAATGTGTTGCAACATTTTTCTTTTGTGGGGGAGGGTGTTGCGCTCTAAAAGTAGTTATAAAACGTACATTTTTCTGAATTGTTGGAAAAATCTTTAAAGACTATTCTTATTTAATTGTGTTTTGTTTTTGGACACATTTCTAGTTAATTTTCATAGTTTACTGGCTCGAGGAGGTCAGAGTTCAGACGTGTGATGTCATCAGTAAGCGCAGAAAAAAAACAGTCTCTGAGACGTGAGGAAGCGATGTTTTGCTGATGATACGCTATGCTTCCTGTAAACTCCAAACCTGAACTGAGGAGAATAAAGTTGCAAAAAAAGGAGAATGGAGTCATGTCTCTCTGAGGGTGCAACATAAAAGGGAAAAAAACAGCGGCCGACAGCGCTGTAAACAACGGTAGACTTGTGCGTAACAAGCAAGCGAATAATGCACAAAACAGATTTTTAGACGGGAAACTGTTCTTGAAGTATACAGAGAAAGCGAGAGAGAGAGCTGTGCATGAAGTGTGGTGGAAGCAAAACAGCAAACGTCAGAGGGAATTCATGACGATGTTTTTGTGAAGCGTAGTTTGGATCTTCTTTTACTGCTGGTTCGGTCAATAATGTTTGGAGAGAGATAAAACTAACAGCTTTAGAATCACCGCAAAAAGGTTTTGTTTCCGTTACAATATTATACATTAAAGTATAATATTGTAACGGAAACAAAACAATCAAAAAATTGTTGAAACACAAATTACAGCATTGCATAAAAATTACAATCATCAACTCAAATACTTGGTTCTAATTGAACAGAAATTTCTATGAACTTGTAAGAACTGTGTAGGACATGAATCAGTCTGTGTCAGATCCTGATTTAGAATTTTCCACTGAAGTCACGGGTTTTTGAAGTTTGCAAAGACTGCTAAATTGTGCCAGTGATAGTTCACTCTTTGCAACATAGTACGGTGTTCTAATCAGATTTTTCAGGTTTATTTTTAGTATGTTATTTGCAATTGGTGTTTGTTCCGGGAAAGATATTGCAGACTGAGCAATAATGCGTTTCTTGCATTTCTCACGGGTTCTAATGGGATCCTTTCTTAAAATTACTTGTCCCAGTAACAAAGGCACTTGTCGACTCAGAAATCGAGGGAAAACCAACAACACACCCTGCAGAACATTATGTTATTTACACGGGTGCACATAAGTGGTCCGCAT
>NW_005188010.1:103088-112675 GCF_000239375.1 Pundamilia nyererei | reverse complement strand
AGCGATTCTCTGCGCGATCAACCTCTCACATGTTTAAGCTTGCTGCGGGAGATTTCACTTGTCATGTTTGCATAGTAAGCTAAGACGATGTCAGAGGAATTGGTGCGCAAATTATCATCACTCAGCAATCAGTACTGTCGCTCTCTATACACAGTTCGCGCGATTGCAAAGTGAAAGCAACAAACAAGCGCAAATTCAAACGCGATTTCAATATGTCACATATTGACAGTGGCTCACCGATGCCAATGACATAATTACCCAGCTACATTTCCGAAAGCATGCAAAAGCATTGACATACATTTTTCCTTCCTATGATAGCCCGACGGGCAGGGCTGAGATCGATTTTGGTAGCCCGACTGGAAAAATCGCTAGCCCCGTGATGTCGGGCTAGCGATTTTGCGAGCCCTGAGCCCAGAGCATGCTGTGCTGGCTAGAGAAGTTGATTCTTGCATGGACTGCTTTGTTGCCAGCACGAACTAGGGAGACCATGCTTGTTTTTCTGAAAGCATTTAAATGGCCCGCCCTCCCCCATCTCATGCCTCCCAAAAAAAGAAAGCAGGCAAAAGCCTGCTTTTCTTTTTTTGGGGACAATGGCTGCCACTGCTGTGGACACCAGATAGGCAGGCCATGGGCTGGGTCCCTTCCCACACCTGTTGCTGATTCACTGTTGGCCCCTCCCACAGTGTCCCTCCCATGGCTTCGCCTCTGTGAGGCCTGGGCCGGTGGAGGTTGACGATCAGGTGGCGGATGTTGAAGAAACTTCCATCCTCTCCTCAGGTGTTGCCCACCTGTCCCTGGGCTGCCCCCCTGCTGGTCCCCAGGCACAGAGTTGGGCGAGATGGGTCTCTTCAGCTCTTGATTGGAGCATGCCGGGTGTGGGAACTAGCCCTTCCTGAGGTCCTATCTACTAGAGTGGACCTCGAGGTTGATGTCACGCGGCCTCAGCCCACCTCAGGTGCCGCTCCTTCCTGATAGGTCTGGTGGCAGGCAGTTGAGTGCCCCGCCTCCCAGCATTTGTGGTCCCCTGTCCACAGATGGTTGCTGCCATGCTGGCGGGAGTAGGTGTCTTTGGCTCCTCCCCCGATAGCCCCACCCCTGATCCCTTGTTGCCCCTTCGGGCCTTCCCCGGGGCAGGGCGGCATGCCCTAACAGGGGCGTGAGGGTTACTTCCTGTCTGGCGTTGCCCGCCTCTTGCAGGGTTGCGTGGCCAGTGGGATCCCCACTCAGCGGTTCGGTGAGCTACGCTTCCTCTCCTCACTCCGCTCCTGGGATTCCAGGTTTCCAGGTCTGTGCCCTGGGCTCCCCAGGCTCCAGCTGGGGATCCTTGGTGTGTGTGCACACGGGCTCGTCCTAGCCGACTGCCCGTGCTTCTGGCGTTTCCATCGCTCTAACCGCATGCCGTGGGTTTGCGCTTGTCAGACCTCGCTGCGTCTGACACTTTGGCCAGTGAGTGAGAGCTCCCCAGCCTGCTATGCTGGCTCCCTGTCTGGTGCTTTGCCTGTGTGTCAAGCTTACACAGCCAGCATGGGAACGCCCAGTGAGCTGGGGATTTGTGTCTGACCTCGAGCGTCTCGTTTGCGAGTTCACCCTTGAGGCTCCTCTGTCTGCCGAAAAGCACGTGGTGACGGTGCGGCTTTGAGGATGGACAGGTCACATCCCTAGCTTGTCCTGCTGGCTGCATTCCCCTGGCGTGTTTCCCGCTTCGCTGGTTAACACGCCAGTTGGACCTCGCTGTGGTGGGTGAGAGTTCTCTAGCCTGTAGCGCCAACTCTCTGTCTGGCATTGCCCGTATGTCGTAGGCCTTCGCATCTGCGAAGCCCTGACCAGGGTGGTGTGTCTATTGGTGTGTTGTCATTGACTCCCGGTACCTTCACTCTCGGCGGTTCGGTTGCACTTTCTCCTCGCGGGGTGTCTTACAGAGTTACCCCGTACATATGGAATATGTAACGGTGTGGAGAGATAGTCTCGATGTGGTAGAGAACGTACGATTATGGTGTAACCTTGGTTCTCTTAGTGAGTGACTATCTCTCCACCGTCACGCCGCTTAGAGACGCGTTCCGATCAAATTATCATCTGTGTCACGTCTGCACAGCTGTTTTATACGTGAGCTGTGGAGCGTGCCTGGGTTAGAAGGAGGAGTGTCTTAAAGAAGTAGCCACACGCCCGACCAAGGGGGGTCATACCCTGTACATATGGAATATGTAACGGTGGGGAGAGATAGTCTCTCACTAAGAGAACCAAGGTTTCACCGTAACCGTATGGTCTTTTATAGTGTAATTTGTTTCATAGTTAGATGCCTGACTGACAACTGTATAAAACAAAAACTACACGCAATATTCGAAGCACATAGCGCACGTCGTAAATCCCCCCTATTTTTGGTATGATCTGAGCTCGGACACTAGGCGACTGAGCACAGCACTTACGCATGTGAGCGAGGGGGGAGAAGCTGCTGCCTGCGAGTTTGTTGGAGAAGTGCGGACAGGCAGACAGAGGAGAGCTTTAGTTTGACCAGGTACCCAAGCAAATCATTCGAACTATACAAACAATGTAAATATGACGGTGTATCACAAAAGATTGATATCAAACTGATCACTTGACCCATATTACGTTACTTGCTCTTCAAGTGAACCAACAAGTGGCGAAATGAAAAGCCGAACAACAATGCTGTTTTTTTTTTAGAGAGTCTTAGTTTACATGTGTGTTTTATATTTTCAGTTGCTCCCTCCACGGCTAAATAAAGCACTCCAAATCAGTTTCAGTTATGTGCTGATATACACAACAATGGACATAAGGAACTTATTTCAAAGAGAAAACTCAGGTAAATGTTATTTTATATATTATGCTTTGTATGTTGTTCAATATATTTCTATGCAAAACAAGAGGAATTTCAGTACACAGCAGTATATCCACAGTTGAAACCAGATACTTACATACAATGGCCAGAGGGGCCGATGTGGCAGCCTCGCTTCTGTCAGTCTGCCCCAGGGCAGCTGTGGCTACAACCGTAGCTTGCCTCCACCAGTGTGTGAATGCGAGAGTGAATGAATAGTGGCATTGTAAAGCGCTTTGGGTGCCTTTTCAAGGCACCCAAAGTGTATTATTCCCTAAAGTGTATTATTATACACTTTAGAGAAAAACAAGAAATTTCTTTTTCTGTTAAACATCAATTTAGAGAAAACGTTTTTGTTTTAGATAAATAAATATTGAAATAAATTTAGGAGTATATATACACTAAGTTTATTGTGTCTTTAATTAATAAGAAAAACTTCAATTAACAAGAAAACTCCAGACGATTCCATTCTAAGCTTAAGAAGCTTCTTATAGGTAAGTTGAGTCCATTTGAGTAAATTGGTGGCACACCTGTGGATGCATATAAGGCACCCCAAAAATACAGAGCCTGTTTCTTTGTCATGGGAAAATCAAGAGATATCAACCAAAACACCAGGAAAAGAATTGTGGACCTCCATAAGTGTGGCTTAATTTTGAATACAATTTGGGTGCCATTTGCAATTAAGAAATGCATACAATTTCTCTCTGTATTGTGAAATTTAACAAATACGTTTTTTATATTTATCAATCAAAAAAATAAACATTTAGTCTGATTTGATGTTTTACAATTAAAAAAGTGTTTGTGTTTTTATCTGAAGAGTATGTAAATATCTGGTTTCAACTGTATATTTGATGATGTTGGTGTTTGGCTTGTTTGTTAGCACAAAGAGGGAGAGAGAGGAGGATGGAGAGGATAATGAGGACAGAACAGAGATAGAACAAGAGCCAGGTGAGACAGACATGTTAGTCAAGTGGTTGTTTGCCAAAACTCATCAAAACATGTATCTAGTATCTTTTTAGGTTTGTTATTTTTCAAATTCTATATTTATTAAGTTATGCAGGCTTGTTTGCTCAACAAGGCTAAATAGTTATATAAACTTTAGGGCTAAGCCCCAGGTGTATAAAATGTCTGGCTCCGCCTCTGGTTGTTACCACTGTCCTGTTTGAAATGGAGAAGCCGGTTATTTTGTCATATGCGCATGTGCCGATATTAAACCCAAGGTACTAACTAGCTAACTGACTTATAACCTTATAAGTCCCATTAACCTTATAACTCCTGTTGTGTGTGCGTTTGTGTATCCACACAAACGCACAGTGGGGCAAATACAGTGGGGCAAAAAAGTATTTAGTCAGCCACCGATTGTGCAAGTTCCCCCACCTAAAATGATGACAGAGGTCAGTAATTTGCACCAGAGGTACACTTCAACTGTGAGAGACAGAATGTGAATCCACATTCACAGAATGTGAAAAAAAAAATCCATGAATCCACATGGTAGGATTTGTAAAGAATTTATTCGTAAATCAGGGTGGAAAATAAGTATTTGGTCAATAACAAAAATACAACTCAATACTTTGTAACATAACCTTTGTTGGCAATAACAGAGGTCAAACGTTTACTATAGGTCTTTACCAGGTTTGCACACACAGTAGCTGGTATTTTGGCCCATTCCTCCATGCAGATCTTCTCGAGAGCAGTGATGTTTTGGGGCTGTCGCTGAGCAACACGGACTTTCAACTCCCGCCACAGATTTTCTATGGGGTTGAGGTCTGGAGACTGGCTAGGCCACTCCAGGACTTTCAAATGCTTCTTACGGAGCCACTCCTTTGTTGCCCGGGCGGTGTGTTTTGGATCATTATCATGTTGGAAGACCCAGCCTCGTTTCATCTTCAAAGTTCTCACTGATGGAAGGAGGTTTTGGCTCAAAATCTCACGATACATGGCCCCATTCATTCTGTCCTTAACACGGATCAGTCGTCCTGTCCCCTTGGCAGAAAAACAGCCCCATAGCATGATGTTTCCACCCCCATGCGTGGAGCCCCAGATCGAGGGAGATTATCAGTGGTCTTGTATGTCTTCCATTTTCTGATGATTGCTCCCACAGTTGATTTTTTCACACCAAGCTGCTTGCCTATTGTAGATTCACTCTTCCCAGTCTGGTGCAGGTCTACAATACTTTTCCTGGTGTCCTTCAAAAGCTCTTTGGTCTTGGCCATGGCAGAGTTTGGAGTCTGACTGTTTGAGGCTGTGGACAGGTGTCTTTTATACAGATGATGAGTTCAAACAGGTGCCATTCATACAGGTAACGAGTGGGGGACAGAAAAGCTTCTTACAGAAGACGTTACAGGTCTGTGAGAGCCAGAGATTTTCCTTGTTTGAGGTGACCAAATACTTATTTTCCACCCTAATTTACGAATAAATTCTTTACAAATCTACCATGTGAATTCATGGATTTTTTTTTTCACATTCTGTCTCTCACAGTTGAAGTGTACCTCTGGTGCAAATTACTGACCTCTGTCATCATTTTAGGTGGGGGAACTTGCACAATCGGTGGCTGACTAAATACTTTTTTGCCCCACTGTAATGGATATAAGGAAGTTTTTTCAAAAAAAGGAGCCACATTCAGGTAAAAGTGTAAGATCAAATGATCCGTCAATCAAGAATAATGTTGGATCAGTGTTTCAATATTTATATCTTTTATTAGATGTACACGTAACCACGGTTATTTGCCTTTTGGTTGAAAGTACACTGAGAGAGGACTTTTTATTATTGATCTTAATAGTATTTTTTCATATTAATGTAATTTTTTCATCTAATTGAATACAATCTATTTGTGTATGATTGTCAGTCCAAAGAAGGAGACAGGAAAGTGGGGAACGTGAGGAGAAAGTACAAGGTCTGGAAGAACCAGGTAAGAAAACAGACAGGGAATAGTGACAGGCAAAACAGAAACTGTTAAACTGACAAAGAAAAAAAAAAAAACAACCTAATTTTACTCATACAATCTGGAAGTTCTGTTCTGCCTTGTTGAAACATTTTTTTAAACCTCTTTAACAACATTCCAACGTAACATTGTCATTGATTGGGGAGATTAAAATGAATATACAGCCAATAATAGGTAGGCCAACTTTTGGACCATCTAGTTGTCTGTATGACTGCTGCAGTACATGCACCACATTTGCGCACTCTCAGAAAATGCCAAACAGTGCCCTGGTGGAATGAGGAGCTGTACATTGTACGGTAGGCAAAGTTGCCTCCATTTTTATAATTTTTTAATTAATATTTTGTACATTTGTACATTTCGAAGACTCTTCTATTTTTGGAGTGTCTTTTTTTGTATCTTTATTTTAATATACTTACACATTAAAAGTGAATCTCTGTCCATAAAAAATGTACTCAGTCATGCACTTTTTACTCACTATGAGCATCATTCATTACCCACCCCCAGTAATTAAGATTAGGATATGTATGTTTTTTTATTCCAGGAAGGAACAGCTCTGATCCTAGAATTGCCCCTTGTTTCATTCTATAATACTGGACTTATTTTTCTACGAAGGTTTGAACTTTGAGAGTGTTTAAACAAGAGAGAAAAATGTGAAAATGTTCATGCCTGTCTGAGAAAAGCGTATAAAGTGTGTAGTGAGGGGTTTTACAGCCTTAAAACATTATAATTATTCAAAGTAATTGTAAAAAATAACGACTTTTAATGGCTTCTTTGTGGATTCATTGTTCACTCCAAAGATGTGGGAAGAAAACTGCAGATTTCAGTCCATCTTCTTGTAGTGTCCTTCCATGTAATGTCAAAGCCAGAAGAAGTCAAGTCAGTCAGTTAAACAAGTTAAAATCCTCCTCCATCAAGAATTAATAGTTTATTGTCACATACACTGGAAAACAGTGGTTACGCTCAGCAATGAAATTCTTACATGCTAGTTCACTTCAAATGGGAAAATATATATAACTAAATATAAATAACTGAACTAAATGAAAATAAAAATAATTATACACATAGAAAAAGAAAAAACATAAGGAAGTACATGCAAGATGAGTGAGCTGGGTCTAGCCCACACTGCTGAGGCATTTGGCTGCATTTGGTTGTAGTTCTCATCTTTTCCCCCTCCAGTGTTCAGTTGCTGTCCCCACCTTCACTCCAAATCTGTTCTGATTTGAGCCAAGACCCAGTTGGGTCCAAGTCTGCAAAAAATAGGCTTATTCAAACTAAAAGCATATTTTGGGGTGTCTGTGGAAGTAGGTCATCTCCTAATTGGAAGACTTATGGTTCGATCCCAGGCTGCTACATTTCATTACATGAACTATTTGCTTAACACAGAAAATAAGGACACATTAAACAGTAGGTTTACAATGCCTTCACACAGTAAAAAAAAATAAATAAATTCGCTAAACAGAATAAAACAAAACTGAATGAAGCAAAACAAAATAACACTTAAAACCTCTTTATTTACACAGGCCTACAATGATGAAGTCTTATTTTGAATTTACACACAGATGTAACTGATCAGGTGAGCAGGTAGCTTGTTCCAAAGAAGAGGACCCCAGTACCTAAAAGCACCTTAAGCATACTCAGATCTGATTCTGGAAACAGTTAAATGATCTGAACCTGGTGACCTAAGAGGTCTGACTGTGTTAGAGATATACTGGATGCCCAAACCACTGAGAGCTTGTAAAGTAATAGAATAATTAAGTAATCGCATTAACCTTATTCATGGCATTATCAAAATTGAGATCCCGATCCAAAATTATGCCAAGGTTCCACAACAAATTTGGATCCAGAAAAACCTGAATTTTCTGTTGTTTTTATGCAGCACATTCAGTGTAAAATAGCCTTCAGACTGTGGATGTGGTTCTTAGAGTATTTAAAAGTAGAATGAAAGGCAGAGCCTTCAGTTTTCAGGCCCCTCTTCTATGGAACCAGCTTCCAGTTTGGATTCAGGAGACAGATGCTATCTCTACTTTTAAGATTAGGCTTAAAACTTTCCTTTTTGTAAAGCATATAGTTAGGGCTGGATCTGAGGCCTCAGACTGCAATAGGTCTAGGTTGCTGGGGAATTCCCATTATGCACATAGTGTTTCCTCTTCAGTCACCTTTTTTATTTACTGTGTGTTAATACACAACTCTGCATTTAATTTTTAGTTATTAGTAATTTCTGACTCTCTTCATAGCATTTATCCTGTCGCCTCCCTTCACCCCCAACCAGTTCAGGCAGATGGTCGCCCCTCCCTGAGCCTGGTTCGGCTGGAGGTTTCTGAATGTTAAAAGGTAGTTTTTCCTTCCCACTGTCACCAGAATGATTGCTTACCAGAGTGGAGAGAGCCGTTTATCATATTTAGAAAATGATTTAATTTCATCACACTCATTTACTGAAGGAAATTCAGTTAGCATGGTTTTGGAGGGATAAAATACTTCATCAGTGGATGAAAAAAAAAGCAGAATTAGACTGGTTATTGTTGATCACTTGGGAGACATAGGATTTTCTGGTTAATTTAATTATTCTAGCAGTATAGCGCATTTTTCATAGATTTCTAAATTAATTAATTTGTAGTTTATTTTCTCTCAACTCTCCTGCAGTGTTTTTTGCCATCTTTCACTATTTTTCCAGGGTGCTTTTGGTGGACCATATATATCAATAGTTTTTACAGGAGCAATAATCTCAATAACATGAGCAATTGTATTAGAGAAGTTGTCCATCATTTCATCACAGGATAACAGGAATGGTAATGTACACTTTGAAAATTCCCTGATGAATGTATCAGCTGTGCTGACATGCCGCTTATTGATGAATTAATTTGTGTTTTTGTTTTGACAGATGAACAATTGCAGGGAGTGACAGAAGTATTGGTGGGTTGACACAGGGTGGGTTTTTCCAGGGAGTCCAGCAGCAGTTCATTCTCCCTTCTTTGGTGAAAGATGGAAATCCAACTTTCCAGCGTGGCTATTTTCTGGCTGAGCTGAAAAAGATCCAGAGCTAGTCGATTGTAGCGGGTCTCTTTAGTGTAATCCTTCTGAAACCATTTATGGGTAGGTAGCAACCAAAGGAGAAATCCATAGAGCAGAAGGACACCAACAGGTGTTCTGTTGGTGTTGGGCTGGTTGTCAGAATTCAATTGTTCAAACAAAAGTAGGTAGAAACAAATAGTTTTATAGTATAAACAAAGTTTCAAGCTCACAGCAGATGACCAGTTGGTAGTGTCGTGCAGCAATAACCTAAAGTAATGGGAGAAACGTGTCAAGCCAGCCAAAACTGAAATATGATGAACATGTATTTTAGTAATGATGACTGCAAATGATGTAGAGGTACATCAAAATTTATATTTGTCTGCACAGATCCACAAAAAAAAGTAGAAGCTTACACACAGAAGCTTAGTTGACAGAAGAATATCCAACCGATTTACACAGACAACAGTAAGACATCATTTCTTTACTGCAGCTTTCCTGTCACTCTTTCTCACTTAGGCACAGGAGGATGCTAATGCTACCAACACTTTTTCCAAACTCACAGTCTTAGAGAGCACAACAGTGAACGGATTTGATTTAAATCCCTATCGTGGACAATGATTCACAGACGTATCTAAACTAGAGATGGCACGATACCACTTTTTTATGTCCGATACCGATACCGATATCATGAATTTGGATATCTGCCGATACCGATATGAATCCGATATAGTGTGTTTTTTAATCAATAAAACTGTTTTTTAATATCTTGCTGCATTTTGTATAAGTTCATACTCAAGTTTAAATAAA
>NW_005188010.1:98066-102263 GCF_000239375.1 Pundamilia nyererei | reverse complement strand
TATATCAGTTGTTAAGCTTAACGCTGGAATGCTTTACAAACATTCAGAGAGGAACTTACACACTTGCTTTACTTCTCTCTGGGATAACTTCCTTGGAGATGAAATGCTGGTTTGGTAGCGAGACTACAAATACACACAGCCGCTGTATCACGTGATCACACTGCTCCGACGTGCTACGGTTATGAGACGAGTTACGCCATGTCGCAAGTTTTGTGAGGTGCTTTTTTGATATTTAATGGATCGGATTACATTTTTTATTTCTCGCCGATATCCGATCCAGTAATTTAGGTCAGTATCGGACCGATACCGATACGTAATATCGGATCGGTCCATCTCTAATCTAAACCAGAAGTTCCAATATGAGACACAACCAATCATGGCAGTCCCCCCCCTCCATGAGCCTGGTTCTAAATAAAAATACAAGTGAATTGCACATTTCAAGTATTGAGGTCTATTGCACTGTTGACTATTTACAAAAGTATTGCACAAAAGGTATTGCACAGTGAGGTGAAGAGGCACTACAACTTAGTGTAGTGTATTGTTGTGCACTGTGTATTGTTGTGTGACCACGTTTTCTGCATCTAGAAGACCTAGATTAGTTATTTTTCAGTATGTATTGTAAATAATGTAACTTTATTTATTTATTTATTTTAAATGAGCCCCCAGTGCAACACGAAGAGGGCACCGCAGGCCACAACCCTAAAGGAAGCAGGCCAGCAACCATGCCCAGGTAGCTGCCTTGGACCCAGTAAGCACCATGTCCAGCAATAAAAACCTGCAACATTTGTCTCTCCAGACTCCCTTAAGGCAGTGTCAGAGAGGAGCATGTTCAGTGAGAGACTGAGATTACCCAAATCTACTGAGCGGCAACTCCATCTAATTCACAGTACACAGTGCAATAGTTACATGCGTTTTATTTACAGTGAAAAT
This sequence comes from Pundamilia nyererei, assembly GCF_000239375.1. Lineage (NCBI taxonomy): Eukaryota > Metazoa > Chordata > Actinopteri > Cichliformes > Cichlidae > Pundamilia > Pundamilia nyererei. The sequence continues at coordinate 101,333 of NW_005188010.1, read as the reverse complement.
AAGAAAATAAAATGTCAATCTATATTAATTGACATATATATATCTTTGTAATTTTCTGGATATTTATAATTGAGCTATTTGTATACATTAGAGCTATTTCTCATAACTTTGTAATATATTGTATTATTTAATTTAATGCAGTCTAATTTTCTTGAAGACACTGTAACCACATAATGTCCTTAGGGATTAATTGTTTTTGAGGAAGCAGATATTTTCTCCAATGTGTTTCTCCAATCAGAACAGGCAATCAGCTTAATTTATTAATCCCTAAGGAAAGACAATAAGAACAGTAACAGACTGAATATTTGACTCTAAACTGTACTATTAAAGTAGTCTGTAAGTTCATTTGTAAAGTTTGTCTTTTTTTCCCAGTTCACAAGGACAGTTTTCTTAGCGATGCAAAAGACAGTAAGGACTATATATATGATGTATTTTATTCCATATCTAATTCACTTATGTTACCTATGACACACACCTTGGGAGGGTGGGATACAGCAACTAACCCGTGTGAATAGGTCTTCACATATAAACCTCTGAACATGTATACAAGACCACATAGCAAGCACATAGTTCTCAATAGAGTTGGCTGTGCAGTGGATCTGTAATCCTTTGTCCTTGATAATGTAAACAAAACTGCTCATCTTATTAAGGTGGAAGGAATCATTGGGAATTTTTATTTTATTAGTCCTTTATTTATCTAAGTAAAAAAATCTCATTGAGATTGAAAATCTCATTTTTCAAGAGAGAGGGATATGTTAAAATTTTGAAAGAAACCTAAAGCAGTCAGTAGCAAAACTGGGTCCTGGTCATTGGTTTTTTTCTAACACAACAACGACTGAAAACGTACGTCGCTCCTACTGAAGAACTACATCCAGAAGACCAAAGCGAATGTTTCTGTCTGCCTGCACAAAGCTGCTACTTGAATCCCATTAAAAGTCTGAACCAAGGTCCGCTATGTAAGAACATCAAATGTGGAGGAGCTTGAGAAATTCAAAGCAGAACAGCCTGGGATTGCTCAGGAGACATGTGTGAGACTTGGTGAAAACTGCAAATGACTGCACGGTGTTAGCAGTCAGAAAGGACGTAGCTATGAACATAAGGGAGGCTAATAATTTTGACCCTGGTAGTTTCTCGCTTTCATGAAAAGTAAAATATGCAAGCATCCAAAATAAAACTAGGGTGTTTGCAAAAGCATGTTTAAAATTTCTAGCTCAGTTTAGCTTGGGAAATTTTCAAAAGCTATTTGTCCATCATCCACCTCCTAAGATAAAATGATAGGGCAGATGGCCAAACTTAGAGAAACCTAAAGAAATGAGACATGGAATGGAATTGTACTAGGTTTTAATTTAACCATTTACCTTTAAAACTGACTGCACATGTGCTTTCCACAACCAAATGCTTACCTCTTCAGCTAGTGCCTTTTAAACACAGTCAATGGGCGTTAGTTTCTCGTTTTCATGAGATCTATTTATTTCCTCCTTGGTTTTCCAGGTTCCTTGTCTGTGGTGAAAATAGGAATATAAAATTATGATGCACCTACAGAATGACTTTGACCCTGCCCTGTGAGTCACTGCACTGTGGGCAATACCTTGATTTCTTACAGCAGAGCCAGCAGATGAGTCCCACTGTAATACCAACTAGGACGAGCCCTGCCACAACACCCCCTATGAGCTTTGCTTGGTCCCGATCTTCTCGAGATCCTGTAAACACAGCACCAAACAGCTTCAGCTTAAAATTATCATATGCCCACACATACGCTCACATGCACACACAAACAAGTTGAGCTGTGATAAAACTACATAATGTGTCTTCTTTAGCATATTCACAATGATTCTTGAACTACAGAGATCCTCTTTGCTCAAGCAATGCAATTTTATCAGATAGGTCTACTGTTTTATGCAATGCTTATAATTCTGAGATTTGTTCACATTTACTTTAGTGACATGAAACAATCTGTTTAGATTGCAAGACGGCAATAATGGCAGTCCACAGTGGAATGTTGCATTTCATAACACCAAAGCACTAAAGCCTAAAGATGCATTATATATTAAGGGAATAATGAATAGAAAAGAATAGGCATCTTATAATATAACCAGCAACACAGTGCAGTAGTTAGCACTGCAGCAGTTAGCACTGTTGCCTCATAGCATGTAGGCCCTGAATTCAAATCCTTCTGCCATAGCCAAAAGTGATGGGATAGTTAATTTGCTATTATAAACTGGCCATAGGCATGAATGGTTGTCTCTCTTTCTGTGATTGACTGGACACCTGTTTACCATTTGCCCTATAATACATGTGACAAGGACCCCCTTGACCCTAAATTGGATGATTAAGCCTGGGCATGGGAACCATGGGAACCATAATCACAGAACCCACATTGAGCAGTTAAACTTGCAATTATGTATAATTTCTTATGTATTTCAAGAAAGTCAAATTAGGTAATAGCACAGAAAATCAAAATCACTTACCTCTTCCTTTATTTTCCTCCTTAAAAACTGAAATGAAAAATGAATATATCAGAACTAAATAAAGAAAAGAAATTAAATAAAACAGACCAACACCATTTGTCTAAACACTCTTCTTAAAGCCAAACAAAATTCTGCACTGATGTAAATGGAGACGGGGCTGGCCAAATGTAGTCTCAGAATAGGAAATCAAAGATTTTTCCACTAATTGTAAGTGCAAGTTTTATATAAACACATTCTGTAGTAGTTTAAATCAGCAAATAACTACGGTTGATAACAGATCTAAATAACTTGTAGAAATTTACATTTAAATAAAGGAATTGACCATACTCTCAAAGAAAGGAAAACATTAAAGTTTCACATTGAAGGACATGGGTGGTGCAAAAAAAAAATACAACTTTAAATATTTAATGCATAAGATAGATAACAAAACTGTAGAATGTTTTGCAGCTGTATTAATATTTTCCAATCAATCATATTTGCTTTTGATTGTTAATCGAATATTTTCTTGAATATATCTATTGACTTTTCAGGTCTTTTATTTCTTGTATATAGATATAGCTTCATAACAAACAATAAGAACATTAAATCTGATGTCTTGTATTCATTACAAAGGTATAGATTGAAATACACTACTTTTGATTAAGAAACACATCACACATCAGTAAGAGATCAGGACCAGCTTGAATTTTAGCTGGTATTGGATTATAAATGCTGCCTAATTAGGCTAGTACAGACTGATAGATTCTCTTCAAGCAGCATTACAGTACTGGAATTTAAAAGATATTGAGAAGATGTCTGT
>NW_005188010.1:91769-95847 GCF_000239375.1 Pundamilia nyererei | reverse complement strand
ACCCACGGTGTGGGACGGAGAGATTTCGCAGGTCTTTCCTCCCCACTGCTGTCAGACTCCATAATAAAAACTTTAACTGATCAAACACACACATCCATACATGTGCAATAACACTAAGTGCAATAATCTTTTCTGGCATCGTTGTATTTTTACATAGTTGTATATAGCATTCGTATTCTATTTTTATCTTATTGTATATTTTTATTCTATTTTATTCCACTGTATATAGTATTTTATTTTATTCTATTCTGTACAGCTGTGTACTGTATTTATTCTTATTGTATTTTAATTTTTGCGTCATAACTTTTGCACTGTCCACTTCCTGCTGTGACAAAACAAATTTCCCATGTGTGGGACTAATAAAGGTTATCTTATCTTATCTTATCTTGACTTTAGTTATCCACTGCACAGAATTATCACACCTCTCTCACTCCTCACGTCTGTATAAAATAAAGCCAACCAACTAAGTAGTTCACAGCATTAACTTACCAGAAGAAACACTGATTGTCTCGGCATGTTGTCCCAGGCGGTTACTGACGTTGCAAGTGATAGTCAAGTTCTCCTTGGGGACTATGGTGATTTTATGAATCACTTTGCCATTGATGTAGGAGCTCTCCTCCTGAAGGCACACACACAACACATTGTATTGGCTTAACTATTCTACAGGATATTTTCTATGTTCTTTGTCAGTTACATAATGGTGTCATGATGTTAGTTCTCTTCCTTTCAATATATAATATCTCAAAATGTCCTAGGATCCTCATGTCCTTATGCTACACACTGGAAGAAGCACCCAAGGGAACGGGAAAAGCTGGCTAGTACACTCGCCAGAATCAGGGCTCATCTCTGTGCTTCTTATGGAACTAGACCAGATGAGTACACTATTAGATGGATTCTGCCTGTTGCCCCTAGAGATCCCACGCCATTGGATCAGCTGGTCCACACTACGATTTAATAGTGTGTCACTTTTGTGTCGCGTTTTCCTAAGCAGCTTCGGTCCTCTGGACGTAGCATGTATCCCACAAATCTTCGCACCCTTGCTCATACTTTAACGTCTGCACCCTTCCCGGCTCTATTAAATGCTAGCTCACCAGCAAACAAGATGTTTGTATTAAATGACTTAAAGTCGCAGCAGCTGGATTTTCCATTTTTGACAGAAACTTGGCTTCTACGTGACAAGTCTGTTGCTTTTTCTTCCTCCAGCTCATTCTTCAGCCTCCCTCAGACCTAGTGGTGCTGGTTTAGCTATAGTGTTCAACACCCATTTCCGTTGCCATAAAGCAGTGCAGGATTATTCATTCTCAAGTTTCGAAATCCAGCTTTTTGAGCTACACCTGAATAGTCCTGCGCCTTTGCACAATTATAAGCACTTTATCCAAGAGTTTTCAGATTTTATGACCAGAACTTTTCTTAAGTTTGATCAGCACCTAAAAGACGAGCACCTAATGGTTTAATAGTGTGTCAATTTTGTGTCGCATTTCTTGATCCTGGGATAATTAACTTAAGCTGTGAAAGCATCAAGGATTTTCTGATATTTTAAATTAATTTTTAAGTGTACTAAAAATATTTTTGATATTACTGGTCTTTATATCCAGAGATTAATTAACACTGGCCTTGTTACAGGTTGTTCCCTATCATGTTTTAAAGACGCTATAGGTGAGCCCCTTTTTAAAAAAAACACAGTCTGGGCCCAACTGTTCTGGCTAACTACAGGCCAATTTCAAAGCACCCCTTTCTTTCAAATGTTTTAGAGAAATTGGTCTACTCACAGTTGCAGGCTTAATGGGATCTCTGAAATTTTTCAATCTGGTTTTAGATTACTACACGGCACTGAGACAGCACTTTTAGGGGTTTTTAATGATATTCTATTAACTGTGGGTTCTGGCAGACCTGCTGCCCTCTTGTGGTTGGACCTGGCAGCAGCCTTTGACACAGTTGACCATGATATCCTCCTTAAAGGATCTGTTCTTCAGTTGTTTCAGTCATACTTATTTGGAAGGACCTTTTATATGAACATGGCTCAAAAATAGCCCCTCTTAATTATGGGTGAATTAAGGGTCAATTTTGGGTCCAGCCTTGTTTGATCCGGTATGTTGTCACTGGGGTCTATTTTTTCATAGTATAACCTTTTATTTTACTGTTTTGCAGATGACTTGAAGAGACTAATTGCCTTAAAGACGCTAAACAGTGGATGTCCTTAAATCTTTTAAAACTAAATGAAAACCAAACAGAAATGGTTATTTTTGGCATCTCTGTTAGTAAATATCGACAGTACTCTGGGCCCTTTATCTGCTCATTGTAAGACAAATGTTAAAAACCTTGATGTGTACTTTCATGGTTCCTTTAAACTGTGTAGGCAGTTGAGTTCAGTAGTCACTAGTCAAGTAGCTTTACCCATCTCAGACAGCTAGCCAAGGTAAAGCCATACCTTCCAACTAATGTCTCTGAACGTGTTTCGACTACATGTTATCCACTTCAAGGTCTAAACTTAAATCTTGTAGCAACAGAGACTTCTCTGTGGCAGGTCCCAGACTCACAAACACTGGAAAATTTTAAATCTCTACTGAAGACACATTTTTTTGGACTGGCTTCTAGCACATGTCACTTGAACAATTTTTTGTTTGCTTTAATAGCCTCGAGTCATTGTTGTTCTTAGTTGTTTTATTATCTTATTGTATTTTTCTTTCGATCTTATATTTTTATTGTATCATTGTCATGCATGTGCCTTATTTAGTTCCTTTTTAGTTTGTAAAGCACTTTGTGCAGCACAAGCTGTTGTAAATAAATCTGACAGTAAACCCATCGAGCAAAATCATTCTGGTAGGAGTTCATACAAGCTACTTTTCTATTCCTTTATCTTACAGCTGCATAAACTGGAGCAGCCAGGGATCGACCCACCCTTTGATACTCTCTCCATTGTCTAACTGGACATGTGCTTAAGGTACTAACACACGATGACAACACTTACCTTTATTGGGTTATTGACGCTCCACTGGAACTGGGGTTTTGGTACTCCTTCAGCTTCACAGGTTAGGACTGTGTCTTTGCCATCAGCAGCACGATATTTAGTAAGGTTGGTGATCCGAGGCTTTCCTGATACAAACACATTATTTTTCTTTTTTACATTATTATCTTTGGCATCAGACCATGCAACATAATTGAATTTACAAAATATTACAACATATAGTTTTTTTTTTCAGACAACCAAACTAAACATTGTTGAGTTGTTATGCCCTTGTAAATCTTACAGTGAAGGTGCATCGGGTATAAAGTTCAAGAGAATTTATGAAAGAAGCCTCAAAGCTATAAGTTCAGTGACAATAACATCAACAGTAGACTGGGATCGAACCACCAACCCTCCATTTAGTAGGTGACCTGCTCTAATACCTGAGCTACAGCGACCCCAGTATTGTGTATTAAAATATGAAGCCAAGTGGTCCTGCCAAGTATCAATGTGTGTGAAGACTGCATTCTTCCTCACCTTCTATGACTAGTTGAAAGCTCTGACGTCGTGTCAGACCAGTCAGTGAAACTTCACAGATGTAGTCTCCAGCATCGGCAAAGGTCAAATTACTAAACTCTGGTCTCTTCACCATCTTTCCATTCTGCAAAGCAGCATCACATACAGTCAATGTTTTAATAATCTGGACCTTTAACTCTAATGTAAGTGAAACAGCAAAATATACATTTGCTTATCACCAAATTTGGTTAAGTTTTACTTATTCAGCTGCCTTTGCATGTGGCCCTACCAAGGACAGGTAATAGATATGTAAATCAGATGATATCAAATAGTTCTCTACTCTTTAGCCACTGCTCTTGTTCAAGGTCACAGGAATGTTAGCTTAAGTGGAAATTCAATATCATGAAGCTAACATGGAGTTTATACAGCCATATTACACAAAGACGCAGTTAGAAAATGTCTTCTTTTCTTGCAAACAATTTCATTTACTTTAATATTTTAAATGCCTATTTTCTGAAAAACAATGTACAGTGGGGCAAAAAAGTATTTAGTCAGCCACCGATTGTGCAAGTTCCCCCACCTAAAATGATGACAGAGGTCAGTAATTTGCACCAGAGG
>NW_005188010.1:74521-90391 GCF_000239375.1 Pundamilia nyererei | reverse complement strand
AAGTGTACCTCTGGTGCAAATTACTGACCTCTGTCATCATTTTAAGTGGGGGAACTTGCACAATCGGTGGCTGACTAAATACTTTTTTGCCCCACTGTATTCACACAGTCCTTACCTTTTTCCATAACTCTTTAGCATCACCTGAGGTACTCTTCTCTATCTTCACAGACAGGGTTTCCCCAACGTTCTTCACAACCTCTCCAGTGGGACTCAGACTTAGGTCCAGGTCTGGCAACACATACAACAGAAAAAAAAGAGTCAAGTAAGTTCAATTCTGTTAATTTTTAAAAATTTATTTCTTTACTGTTTATTTATTGTTTTATCACGGTATAGCACTTGTTGTTCTTTAGTGTGATAGCACAGTTTCATTCATTTTGGCCGTTTTAGGCCAAAGGAAAAAACTGCCATTGATTCAGTGTGTTGGCTCTCACTGCGGTAAAGTGTCATTTTCTGTTCCTGTTACCTGTTTTCTGAAAACTTATAGATGACGTCTATTTCACAGTGTAATCATCCTGTGCTATCCAAAGCACACTCTCTATTGATTCACCTTCTAATTATATTCATAGTATTCATTCACCATGTCGCCATTTGCCAACTTTCTCTTAAGCATTCACATGATTGTTATCCTGCTGCACATTTTTGGCACTTAACTACTTCCACATACTTTGTGCTACAAAAAAAGTTCTGATACCAAAATGTTCAGCTTCCTCTGGTGAGGTGTGCTATTACTTTTTATTGTAACTTTTAAACTTCTTATGATTTTTAAAAAAAAAAAAAAATCCTCTTCAAACCCACCCTACATTGAAACTTAACTACTTCAGCATACTTTGAGCTAGAGAAAAACGCAAAACTTTTAATGGGCCCCAAGACCTTTAACTTTTCAGGTATTACTCGGTGTTTTGATATCTTTTACGGTTTTCAAACAGTAACAGTTTAAGTTTATGAAGAATTAGATTTTTCATTGAATGTTCCCACTACTGCATGTTGACATTACCAACTGTAAAGACTGAGGCTGGAGAGTAGTCTGAAAAATTGTTGTCCTCTTTCATCCAGTGTCATCCTCACTGAGATAAGATTTATGGTTCTCTCTAAGAAATGTCACCGAAGCGCAGCCTCCCCCATCCACCTTGCCCATAGAGGACAATGTTAAAACAGCACCTAAACTTCAGCTGTGGCTGTTTTTACACCTTGTCCAGCAGACAAGCTACTATAGCCCAAACTGCTGAAAAACTTAATTCTGGTTCTAAACCAGTTAGGGTTATGTCCACCGCCTAAAGCACCAACAACGGGCACGTGAGCATCAGAAATGGACAATGGAGCAAAGGAAGAAGGTGGCCAGATCTGATGATTCATATTTTCTTTTGCATCACATGGATGGCTGGGTGTGTGGGGTAATAATAGGATAATAATAATGATACAATAATAACACTAGAATAACATATTCATACTCATTCAGTGTAATTAATCAGTGATGATTAAGTATGTCTGTAGATTGAGCTAATTTGCACCTCTGAATATTTTAAATTTATGGATATTATTTTAGCTGGAAACATATTTAAAAAAAACACAACCCAAAAGCATCAGTAAACAAAGTGCCTTGTTATAAACAGGAATTAAAAAATGTTCACTCCAGGTGGGAAACATTATATTTTGTTTGTTCTGCCACAGTCATTTGTCCTTGGTCCTTTGTTATGTTATAGTATGCTTTAGCTCTGGTTATGTCATAAGTACTCACAACTAACAACAATGTTCTGGGAGGCCTCCACTTTCTCGTTGTCAACCAGTGAGCATTTGTATTCACCCGTATCCTTTCTGTTGATGGCAGTTACAGTGTAGTTGTCCGAATTTTCAACCAGCACTTTCGTGCCCTGGTGAAGAGCAGGAGTTAAGAGAAATACCATTAAAAAAAACAGACAAAAAGACAATAATAACTAGAAGTACCACATTCACTCACGGGGCACTTCATTAGTTGGACCTTGACAGTATCAGGTTGGACCACAGAAAAGCCTTAATCATCATAAAGGAATGGCCATAGTGTGCAAAAATACTCAACTAGGCTGTGGCATTTGAAAGATGCTCAATTTGCTATTAAGGGGCCAAAAGTGTACCAAGACAATATCCCCCTATTATGCCAACACAACTAGCCTGAACAGTTGATACTGTTCTGTTTCAAGGTTTGTAGTGTTGCACTTTCAGAAATGCTCTTTTGCATTGCACATTGGTTACAATAAGTGGTTATTTGAGTTTCTGTTGCCTTCAATCAGCTTGAAGCATTCTGGCCATCCTCTAACCTGTGGTATCAACATAGAATCTTCACACAGACATTTGCTGCTATTTGTTGCTCACTGTATACTTTCTCTTTTTTAGACCATCCTCTGTAAATTCTAGAGATGGCTTTGTGGGAAAATTACAGTGCTGCTGAACTACTTAGACCAGCCTTTTTGGCACCATCAAACGGCACATTCAAGGACACTTTTTAACCATCTTTCTTCCCCATGTTGACGCTCAGTTTAAACATGAGCAAGTCATCTTGATCATAACTACATGCTTAAATACATTAGGTTGCTGCTGTAAAATTAGCTGATTAGTTATTAGTCTTAATAAGTAGCTGAACAGATGTGATAAAGTGGTCAGTGACTGCATATTAAGCATGCATTAAGTACAATATATGTCAACCAGTCAAGCTAGAGTTTACATTTATGTCTGTCAAGATTTTTATAACACCAGTAAAAACTCAACTAAATTTGAATTTATCAGGTGGGTAAATAATGTGGCATCATCAGTTATTACATGTGGTCAAAAAATGATCTAACCAAAACTCCACCTGAGATCATCACATTTTGGGAGGTCCTCTGACCACCAAAACCTGAAAATCTTGTGTTCTACGTGAACATAAGTGCCAAGTCTCTTTTGACCGTTTGGTGGATCAAGAAACATTTTTACTCATCTGCAAGATAAACAATGGGATCTGGCTCACCTTAATGTGAAAAAAGAAGGATCTAGGTGGAGGGTTGCCATCAGCAGTACACTTTAGTGTCACATTATCTCCTTCTATAATGGACGGCTGTGACATAATCTGGAGAGTAACCTGCTCCGATGGATCTGTAAATATGAAATATTATTCAAAGACACCTCCAACTGACGAATAGATAACTCTCAAACTGGCTCAACTCATTTAATTGGTATAAAATAAAATTATTATTATTATTATTATTATTATATGACTGATCAGTACTTTATCTACTGAGCGATAGGTATGAACTGAAAGCAATTCACAAATATAAAATTCTCCCATGATGTAGTCCCAGCAAGGACTTAATTATCCAACAACCCCCTTCCATCTAATCTAACATTCCAGTAACAGAAAAGACAGGAGAGGTGAGAAATGCAGTAATTAGGATTAATCTGTGGCTAAACTGAAAGTAAATTGAACATGGCAGCTATACACTGGTCAAAAGTTTTAGAAAACCCCATTTTTTCAATTTTTTTAAATTTTTATTATGCAGTTTAATGTCTCATTGCACGCTGAAATGAAAGCATAGTAAAACTAAACAAATTCAGTGGAAAAAGAAATCATGGAATCAATTTATAGACCAAAATATATTCTAACTTTGGAGTCATAAAAGTAGCCACCTTTGGCACATATAACAGCTGAACAGATCAGTGGCATTCTTTCTACAATAGAATCAAATATTCTTCAGAAAGTTCTTTCCATATCTGTTGCAGACATTCCCATTAATGTGTGGCACTTGTAGGTTGCTGTGCTTTCACCCTTCTGTCCAGTTCATCCCAAACTAGCTTGATGGGATTTAAGTCTGTAGACTGTGCTGGTCACTCCATGTTTTCAAGCTTACCATCTGGTTTGTTTTCCTGAGGTAGTTCTGGCATAGCTTGGACTTAGGTTTTGGGTCATTATCTTGCTGTAGGATGAACCGCTGACCAACTAGGTGCATACCAGAGGGTATTTCATGGCACTGCATAATGCTGTGGTAGCTGTTTTAGTTCAGGGTGCCTCTCACTCTGTACAAGTCACTGAACCTGGATCCAGGAAAACAGCCCCAGACCATCACACTTCCTTCTCCATGTTTGACAGTTTGACAGTCCTTTCACCTATTCGAAGGCGTACAAAGATCCTGCATGATGAACCGAAGATTTTAAATTTTGATTCATTGGTCCATAATACCTTCTTCCAGTCTTCAGTAGTCCAATGGTGGTGTTTCATGGCCCAGGCAAGTCTCTTTGTCTTATTCTGATGTCTTAGCAATGGCTTTCTTGCTGTAACTCGTCCAGTCAAACCTGCAGGTCGAAGTCTTCTCTTCACAGTTGAAACTGAGACTTGCTTACTACGACCACTATTACATTATATTATACTATTATATAACTATTATTTTAAATAATAAATAATGTATTTTTTTATCCTCTGGCAGTTCTCTACTTACCTTTTTTACCATTTTAAGCTATTCATTGGACTTAATCGCCTTGCATTGTGATAAATAACTGGAAAGAATTGGTGTTCTAAAACTTTTGACTGGTAGTGTATATAATAAAAAAAATATTAGACAGAAAACATCCCTGAAATGCAAAGAATTTTACATTTCCTCTTGTCAGATTTTAAAATTCACAGTTTGGTTTGCTGTTCCACACCTTTGAAGGGAATCTCTTAAAAAACATGGTGCATGAGTTGAAGCATGCAGTTTTACACACTATGGAATTTCTTCCAAAATTTTCATTGGATCTTATCTAACAGCAATGAAAGCATTTTAGCCATTTTCCTAAAAACCTTAAGCATACAAGTATTAAAATTAAAATTACTTTGTGGCAATGTAGCTCTATATGAGAAGATGGAAAAAACAGATTTCATATAGTTGTAGTACAGTGATACAGACAGATGTCAGCACTGCCTTCCACTCACAGTGAATGGGAAAAGGTTCCAGCTCAGTCTCCTGATTAATCAGTGTGTGTGTGGCTTCACAGGCAAAGATTGCATCAGCATCCTCTTTGGTGGCTGCATATTGGAGGGTGGAGAGCATGGTGGATAGGCCTGTGTCAGGATCCAGCTTCAAGTGGTTAGTGATCACAACAGCTGGAAAGGCAAGATGACAACCACACCAGACACATGTACATACCCACACAGACAGACAGACAGACAGACAGACAAACAGTCAAAGACACACAGATTTCGTCAGCTGTTACTATTCCAACATTGCTTTGATTTAGACAATGAAAGTCAAGGACTTTCCTATTAATCAGAATCAGAATATTTTATTAATCCCTATGGAAATTATGTAACATTTATTTAATAATTATAATGTATTACTGTGTTCCTTCTGACAAGTAAGCAATGAATTTTATCATATATCGTTTTAGCTATTCTCTTGAATAAATATGATGCCCTCTAGAGGGATATCTATGACAGCAACTTCCCCAGTGTAACTGGATAGTTTACAGGTGACCGTAAGGGAAGAAATGCATTACATTTTTGATCATCTTTCAAAAGTTGTCCATTTTTTCTCCACTTGATAGTGGCTGGAGGGTTTGCTTCTGCCACAACACATGTTCCAACCTAAAAATGAAAGAAAACAAAACATAAACAATTATACACCAACTTGCATTTTTGTCACACTTAAAGGTTTTAGATCATTAACATCCCAGATATGTCATATGTCAAGTACAGCAATTTTAACAACTGCTGACATTTACTTGGACTCTCTGATTGACCTTTCTGACTTCTTAGGAGTGGATGTGATTCATCACACAGCCACTCCTGGGAAGATTCACCAGCGTTCTAGGTTTCCCCATTGTAAATAATAATCTCTGTGGTTTACTGGAGTCGCAAAGCCTTAGAAATGGCTTTGTAACCCTTTCCAAACTGATAAATGTTAATAACTTTGTTATCAGAGGTTTCTTTAGATTGAGATTGATCTTTTAATTTACTTAAATTTGTCAGAAAAGTTGTAAGTTGCTACTTAAGCGATTTCTTGATGCAACTGGTATGAAAAAAAAAATCAGGCCTGGATATGACCAGTACAACTGAACTCAGCTTTTAAAAAACAAAACAAAAAAACTGTGGTTAATCGTAGTTTATTCATGATTTAATGAGGGCCGAGTGGCAGTTAGGTTTGGGTAGTGTTTCTCCCTTAGTAAATCACCATTTAAATATTTACTTGGTTCTTTAGAACACTACTTAAAGCATAAAAGACATTATTCCTAAATATATTTCCTTCCTACTGCTGCAATCATGGTGGTCGGAGCTAAAAGTAGAACATGGTTAAGTTCAAGAAAACATCTAACTTTTAACTACATAATTTCTAGAAGTTAAACGTTATCTAGATAAACAATAATATCTGAGCTGCAGTGCCCCTTCCTCTTCAAGGACAAGTGGACCAAAGCTATACCAGCAAAATGCAGCATACATATACAACAGAAAGTGTGATTGTAGGGGCCAAGTTTTCCATTTTTTATTATTTTTCCATCAGTTTATTTTCCTTTCATTAGTCACATCTTATGTAACATACACATTCAATACTGCTTGGAATTTCTTTTTTCCCCTACTTCAGTTGTTTATACTATCTGCTATGAAAGTTTCCTCATCTCGGCTTAAAAACAATTACTACTTAATGCCTGCAGAATGGGGTGTTCATTGCAGGGTAGGTGCAGATGGTAGCATGAAACTTTGCACACCGATTTTGGTGTCTCATGTGTCGCACAACACAATCTTTGTGGTGTGTTGGCTAATTGTGCACATCTTGATTTTTTTAACCTTGCATGTTGTGCTGCAGCCTCCGCAGCTGGGCTGAAGACAGGAGTATACAATTGTTTCGGTTTTTACTAACATTTTAATGATAATACAGCACAGGAGCTCAGGAATATACAGATATGCAGAGGGAGATGTTAAAACAGTTAAAACTGTTAAAACTTGCAAAAAACCCAACCAAACAAACAAACAAAAAAAAAAAACCACTCTACAAAGTCTTCGCTTCTAGTTTTGACTATAGTCCTCTTATACTAGCCCTTATGTAGCTGTGTTGTCTAAGTCACGACAGCTATTGTTCAGGAGAATATGGCAGCTGCTTTCTGTGCAGTAACAGTGTGTATAAATACAAGTTTCTGTGAAACATGGTTTTGCAGAGGTGAGCGGAGCAGGCACATTCTGGCCTAGAGATAACCAAATAAGCAAGTCATTTCAAATTGAAAAAAGAAATCTTATGAAAGGTCTCTGTTGTAAAGACAGACAATGTAATTTTACACATACAATGTTACAATGATGCCACTGGTTACTGTATAATATGCTTTAGATGTTATAAAGCTTCGTTTCAGCCTAGTATAAACCACAAAGACTTGTCTAAGCTGATACTATTTCATGTATAATGCTGAAGCAAGCTCTTAGTACTTTCACAAGTAAAAACCACATTGTGACAAAATTAGACGTGGCCTTCAGAAGGAGCAGTCTAACAGTGACTGTCAACAACAAAACCTGCCTTCATTACAGTCACCTTCATGGCAAAACAGACATTGACTGACTTTTGTGATCTAATGAAAATGCTATAAGAACAAGGTCATGCTTTCTGCATTCTCCACCACTAAATCTCTCTCTCTCTCTCTCTCTCTCTCTCACCTAATACTGCATAACTAGATTTTGCAAACATTTCTGTATACACAATTCACGCTGCATCATGGAACAACCTGACACATCTGATGGACAAACACTGAGACTTACCGCTGTTAATTTGTCTTTCTGTAATGATTCACTTTTGTCCATAATCCGCACTGGTGATGGCTTCTCTGCAAACACAAAAGGACAAAATCAAGGTTTCGAATTAAATTCAAATTTTAGATTGCATCAAATTACAACAAAAGTTGCCGTAATATTGTAAAGTAAAGACCCTAAAATAATACAAAGAAACCCCAACAATCAGACGACCACTAATGAGCAAACACTTTGGTGACAACGGGAGGTAGTTTTTCCTTTTTCCTCAGCTCTTTTTGAGAGAGTGGCACGGTTGCCCTTCCGTTTGTCTTTCTTGGTCTCTTGTGCTCTGAGGGTCTCTGGATGTCTGGAGCCCAGATCTCCTCCATACCTGCTTCAGGAGGACAGGGCTATGGCTCCCCACACCCTCTAGCAGATCATTACATGAAGGAACCTTTCGAATACAACGCGCTCATGCTCACAGGTGTACACACGGGTGCTCACAGACACAAACTACACCCTTTTTGGCTCCTACCTCAAAGCACACTGTGCGCTGTCAATCTTACATGCTGCACAATAATATTCAATATTTAGTATTTATCTTTATATTCACATAGATTATTGCAATGATGTTGTTTATTATATTGCTCTCTTTTGTTTTTGCTTGTTTTCTTTTTTTTCTTTCTCAACAGGTGATCCAGGTGATTGATATATGTATTTTTTGTCTGTTTGTTTTGCTGTTTTTTGCCCTTTATCACTGTTCCTCTTCCCCACTGTTTTTCTTTCCCTACCTCTCTTTCTTTCTCCCTTTCCTTTCCCCCAGCCATGTCTGTCACATGTGTAGCAGGTGGAAATAAAATAAAATAAACAATAGAAACAAAGGTGAATCAAATAGACCAATACGGCAAGGCTGGGATGGTCCATTTGGTAAAGTAAATCCGTTGGGCATCTTTCTTGGCCTTTAGACAATTCTGATGGCAAAAAAAAAACAAATGGGACAGGCGGGAAAAGACAACGGGAGGTAAAAACTCCCTTTTAACAGGCAGAACCAGGCTCAGGGAGGGACGGCTATCTCCCATGATTGGTTGGGAGTGAGGGGAGGAGGACAGGACAAAAGACATGCTGTGGAAGAGGGCAAGAGAATAATGAAAACTCCTTAATTAAATGCAGAGTGGTGTTTAAACACATGATGCGTCCAAAGGGGTGAGAGGACAATAAAGCCCAGTTTATCATGGGAAGCCCCGAGAAGCCAGGTCTATTGCAGCATTACTAAAGGAGGACCTGTTCCAGCCTAACTATGTGCTTTATCGCTGAATCAGGCCACTTATCCAGGAATTTTAAGCCTGATTTAAAAAGTAGAGAGAGTGTCTGTCTCATAAATCCAAGCTGGGAGCTGATTCCCCAAAGAGGTGCCTGAAAGCTGAAGGCTCTGTCTCCCATTTCAGAACCACAAGTCTGACATTAATGGCCTGTATTTGTATAGCGCTTTTACTAGTCCCTAAGGACCCCAAAGCGCTTTACACAACCAGTCATCCACCCATTCACACACACATTCACACACTGGTGATGGGGAAGCTACATTGTAGCCACAGCCACCATGAATTAAAGTTGCAAAAAGATTAGAAATATTATTATGTCACACTTTTACCAAAAGCTCGCTTTGGTTTTTTGTTTTTGTTGTTTTTACAAAAATGAAGTTTAGACAGCCTTGGTGAATAAATAAGGGGAGGAGCAAAATTCAAGATTGTAGTTAAGCTTACTGTAAACAACAACAGAGACGGGATACTCCATGAGGTTGGCGTCTGACACCACCATGCAGGTGAAAGTCCTCTGGTCTTTGAGTGAGGCCTGGGTAATGAGCAGGCTGAAGTGCCTATTGATGCTGACCCGTTGAGCATAACCATCTGTGGCCTGAACTGTGGCCTGGTCACTGTGAGCCTGTTTGATTAACAGATCACCAGGTGTGCCATCATCTTTTTCCTAAAGTGTAAGGCAACAGAACAATAAGACAAAGAAGACAGGGTTTGTCAAATCTGTACAAATCTTCATTCTTCAAGCGTATTTATATAGACATGCACAAAAATAGAACAATTTTAAACAATGCATTTAAGCTTTCATTCAAGCATTCTCCAAGTAGAACGTACAAATGTATCACATATGTGCTAATTAGAATGGGTGTACACTGCTAACTCATAATGCAAAATTCAACAGGTCATCTTTGCCAGGTAATCTCTTTAATTACAGTGTGGATTAAGTGGAGCCATATTTATCTGACTTCTTTATATAAGTCTTGAAGACACTAGCTGTAGATTTATGATGGACATAAGCCTAAAGTTTTGCCCTAGACAGGACACTCTCTCATAGTTTTGTTTTATTCATTCCCTTAAGCTGGGCATGCACTGTGCAATTTGTCACACAACAACCGTGAAAAGAGTTGGATGGACATTGCTGCTCCATTGCAGCTGGCTGGTCAATGTTTTTCATTAGCAATTTAGCAAAGTTGATGGTGGTGGTGTGTGTCTGTGTGAGTGAAAGACAGAGAGGGAGAGAGAGAGAGACAGATTTTGTGTTATAAGCTTCATGTTATGGACGCACAGTGTGAGCACTCAGGTCGTGTTATGAAGGAAGGAAGGCTCAGAGTTTAGTGAGTGGGTGTGCTGGGATGTGCTAAAAGGTGGGCCTTCACAACAGGTCGCATCAGAGCACCGGGCTGTATAGTGTGAGACCATGCATTGTGACCTACGAACTTCTAATCCCTGTGATTCAATCCCACAGTTTGAGCAGAAGCTGCATAATGCGACTGAAAAAAAATTGCAGTGTATGCCCAGCTTTAGACTGGATGGTGATATTCACACAGCTGGTTGCTTACTTCACAAGTAACTCAATGTCAGTGTGTACTTACATATTTCCACTTGATGAACATCAGATCTTTCGGTGGTGGAGCTCCACCATTGCATGGCATAACAATGGTTTCTCCATACAAAGTAGTCAAGTTTGCTGTTCCCTTTACTGCATAACAAAAGACCACAAATTGTTAGAATAAATAAACATATAAAGTGCTACCATCTATCATTTAACTGGAAAAAAAAACGTACACAGGTATTTTTGAAAACGGAGATTTTCCGTTTCCGTTTTAAAAAATAATCCCGTCCACACGTAAACGCAGAAATGGTGGCAATATATTTCTAATCATGTAGAAATGTTGGCCAATCAGAAGTCTAGAAGCCTCAGTGGGAAATAGTAAACAAGGATGGGGCATAGAAGCAGAACCGAGTCGTATGTGTGGAGGGACAGTAACTGTGTGTGTATATGTAAGCATTTAAACGCTGCAGAGAGTACAATTAACAGTAACAGTATTGTAGAAATTCATTTCACCGAAACAATAATGTGGCGCACAGTATTACGTCAAAAAAGGCGCACACCCTTGACGCTGCATTTTCTGCGTTTTCTCCGTTTTTCTTGTCCACACGGAAATGCAAAAACTGAGTTTTCAAAAATATCCACCCTGGCCGGAGGTTTTAAAAATCTCAGTTTTCAGTGACCGAAAACGCCGTTTACGTGTGGACGAAAGGTGCAAACACATAGAAAAATCTACGTTTTCAAAAATACCCGGGTACGTGTGGAGGTAGCCTCAGTAACGTGTGTACAGCAACAGCTGGCATTTTGAGTACTGCTTGTTTGCACCCTGATTAGCCAAACCTGGGTACATGAACATATCCATGTAGCTCTTCTTCCCTGACTCAATCAATCCTTGTGTACATCAAACCCACTTCCAACTGCTGAGATCTTAAGAAACCCAGCAACGAAAATAATCATTAATGTACCAGTGGGTCAGTGAGCAGCTCCTCCCAACTATAACTGTCTTAAAATGCCTGGGTGTTAATAAGTGAGTCAAACTATAGCACAATATCCTGTCACTCCAAATGTGATGTGTGATACCATACATCACAACGATCATGTGTAATGTCAAAGAAGTAAGAAAATTGGTGGAAAAAGATGGATGGACAGTTAAAACAAGATTGCTTGTTTCCCTGTCCAGTTTCTTGTCACTGAATTCTGCATTTCTACAAAAAATATATATTAACTGTTAAAAACAAAGTATGTTGAAAAACTGTGAGTACAAACACTCGAATATTACTGAGTGAAATTAGCCAAAAATATAGAAAGTGAGAATGGTAAGAGACAGGCTAACAACATACAATGAAATTTTTTATTTTTTATTATGATGAAAATGTTAATGTAGCCTTGGCTATTTGTTAAGGTTTGAAGTGACTTTGTGGAGTTATTGTTCAGAATTTCACCCTGCTCAGTAGCGAGTAAAAAAACAAAACAAAACCCCAACAACTTTGTTTAGTATAGTTTTTGTGTAACTGTATAAGTTTGTTCTATAGATGTTGAATGTAGCTTTGTTTAAAGTTATACTATATGTGTAAAATTTATTTTGGCTCTAAGCAAGTTGCTGTTTGAGTTCTTTATAAAGTGCAGATGTTGCCGATCCGTGGAACCAGCACCTCAATACAGAGATGTGAGATATAACAAAATATATCAGATGATGATATCAAAACATCTATTGTTTATTTTGTGCTGTCGCAAAAGACACGGTTTACTGTAATATGTTTTCATTGACTTAGATGACAGTTTGCAATAATCACCACGGTACAGCAGAAGAACCAGGCAAAACAAATTGAGGAGCTCGTTCCTAAACGAGGGCCTACCTCTGTGGCGTGGACGTGATTCAGTTATGAAAAGTGTGACATGGAGGAGAAAACTGCACAAATTATACAAGAAAATGGTCCCCACCACAGACACAAACACAACAAACCTTCTTTGCAAGAATCACATTAAAGAGTACAGAGAGAGTTTATGAATAAGAGGCAAATATGAGCCAGGTCCTCATAATAAACCTCAGACTCAAACATTAGAACAGGCTTTTCCCTGTGGTACGCCATGTAATAAAGACTCAGAAAAATAATAATGTCTATTACAAGTTACATCTATAAATATATGGTTTCATGCAATGGCAAAAAAAAATTGCCATTGCATTTTTTGCCATTGTATCCAATCACTGGATGATTGTGTGAGTCATCCAGTGTGTGTCACTACTGGATAACACCATGTAAGGTCCATATTATTTAATCTAATCTAAATGTAAAAAAAAAGAAACTTTTGATGTGGTAATGATATAAACTATTCACTAAATTTGTAGGAATTGCACTATATAATTTTGGTCATATCGTGTAGTCCTACAAAACAGGAAGTGTAGATGGTCTCTCTGTTTAAAACACCCAGTCCAATCGAGTCCAGGGGACTTGCCTTGTTTGTTGCCTCGATCCTCTGGTTGTCTACATTGATTTAAAAAAAATAGGAGCCCCAAGTAGTCTTGCACTTCAGGTATTTACAGCTCCAGTCACTACTGAGACGCTCCAGAGAATGTGTGCAATACACTGAATACCAGATAAAGTTGTCACTGACAATGGGCCCAAGTTCTCAAATTAGGTTTTCCGATTAGACTCCGGCACATCTGCAATAAACAAAGCATTTGCTAGAAACTCTGACTACATCTTACACAACCACAGCAGAGTTGGTGATAGGAAGACATTGAAGGCAATGAAAATTTCTCTGATGCAAACTTGATATATAGTGACTATGTTCAATCTAACTCTTGCAACTTCCAAATCTCAATACTCTTTAAGGTCTTGGACTTAGGGGTGAGCGATATATCGAATATACTGTATCACAAGTTTTTCCATATATGATGGCTAAAATGGCTTTACCGTAACCATTGAGTATAAATTGCCATGGCAATACTAAGCTGTCTGCATGCAAAACACTGTGAGTGTTTTTTTTCCCAAACTCTACGAATGCATCATTAATTTCCCCCTCCCAAATGGAACATTTTCTACCTGGTACACCGTGGTGAATTTTTGCTTCATGTCCTTTTATGTTGCTGTGATCGTTTGCTGGTAAAGGTCTAGTGTTGATAACAGGAAGAAACATACTGTTGACAGTACAGTCGTTTGTAAAAAACAAAACAAAACACTGAGGGATCGATTTGAATGACTGATTGGCTAAAAATAACATTTGTTTTTGGAGGTTATTTAAACATATTGTGATATATGTCATGTATCGTGATGTAGGCAAAAAATATTGTGACATTAGATTTTCCTCAACTTGGAATGTGAATACCACAGGCTGCAGTGTTCAGAGCAGCGCGAATCCAAGCCCAAGCCTTTGATTTCAAAATTAAAAACAAACAAAACACATTTCTATTTATCTGGAAGAAAAAAAAATACCATCCGTTTTATAAAAGCACAAATTTCCTTGCTTTTAAAAACCTAAAATGTGACATATCCCTCTGTCTTTCGGAAGACCATATATAAAATCAAAGTTAAAATTATATAAATTTCTCGATCAACTTCATGCTGGCCCATGGTTAATCCTAGATGTGATGCCCTAGAGAAGCGCAGAGGGATGGAAAGGCAAGTGCCCTTGGGAATTAAGGCTAATTAATTCTATATGGGAAAATGGCCTTGTGTAGACTCAGCAGACTGTTGAGGCACCAGCATGTCTGGAGAGAAACAGAATATCCTCTTGTTCAAAATGCCTTTCATTATTTACAATTCATGTAATTAGACAAAAAATTATGCCCAGTACAAGAACTTGTTTTCTGAGGTCCGAAACATGTCCAACAGGCAAGTAAACCAATTAAAAACTAAGACAATGTGACCTGCAGATGTCCTTCCTCCTTATACATGTTAGTGTGCTTATCACAAGGCACCAGTGGTGGACCTGGCAATTCTAGTTTTCTAAGCAATGCTGAGCAATGCTGGGCAGTGAACACAGGGCCCACTAGAGGACTTTGGGTCTTCGTGCCACCATGATGAAGTCTGTGACTATTTGGTCATTGACATTCACAACTGCTGCCTTGTTCTTCCCATGTCGATACTGAACTTTTACTTTTGTGGTTCCTAAATTATGGAGGAGTTCCAGCACATAATCTGGTCCCTTTAAACCCCCCACCCCACCCACCGACCGACCAACATTAGTACCAGAGTTAGCTTCTAGTCAATGTTAATCGGTTTTCGGTGGGGGTTTTTTGAAATTGTCTTTTCTCCATGTTTTATTATTACATGTTGCAATAGGTGTCTGAAAGGTGCAGCCTGAGATGTGGTCTAACGTCTTCCCTCCAATGTTTTACCAATCGTGTTAACATTCTGTTTTTACCACATGCAATAAAAGTGTTTTCTGCCTGGGCCCAGCAGCCTTTGCCTCTGAGCCAGAGGTCCACATAAAACAAGTGGAAATTCTAACAGTCTGATAATAAATTGTGAAAACTTATAATTTGAGCATATTTGCCTTTTCTTGTGAGAACAAAACAAAACAACAACAATAGCAACTTTTAAGGTAAACATCACATAGTACTTCACAACAAAATACACCAAAGTTAACCAAACACAAGGCCAAAAAGATTCATTTTTAGCCGTATTTTAAAAGAGACCACTGAGACCACATATTTCAGAGGTAGACCCTTCCAGAGTTGCACAAGCACTGTCTACTTTAGTTTTCAGCTTTGTATGATGCACAGCCAGCAGGCCTCAACTACATGGCCTCAGGGGCATGTTAGGGACATAAAGATTTCAAAGTTTATTGATATAAGTTTGTGCTTGTCCATGAAGAACTCTAAAAGCCAGAATGTTGAAATGGACTCTAAATTTAATGGGGATCCAATGCAGGTGGGTCAGTAACAGCGTGACCTCAGTACTTGGAAGACTTTGTCAGCACCCTTGCAGCATCATTCTAAACAACTTACAGATGTTCCAAGGAGTTTTTACTTAGACAAGCGACCAGTGATTTAAGGTAATCTAAACATAATGAAATAAATGCATGCAGGGGTAGGCAACCTTTCTGATGATGAGTGGCATCTAAAATTTCCTCAGAAGTGAATGTGCCATATAATTGCATTAGCAATAAATTGAATAATGCTCTATATTAACAGTTACACACTACATAGAACAACTTTACAGAATTATATTTGTTCACAGATGTTGGCAGCTACAGTGGGGCAAAAAAGTATTTAGTCAGCCACCGATTGTGCAAGTTCCCCCACTTAAAATGATGACAGAGGTCAGTAATTTCCACCAGAGGTACACTTCAACTGTGAGAGACAGAATGTGAAAAAAAAA
>NW_005188010.1:58851-67709 GCF_000239375.1 Pundamilia nyererei | reverse complement strand
GATGGAACCTTGGGGAACTCCACATGTGATACTTGTCTGCTCAGATGTGAAGTTACCTATTGATACAAAGTATTTCCTGTTTTCTAAGTATGTTATGAACCAGTTTAGTACAGTTCCTGAAAGACCTGTGTGTAAAGTGTAAAGTGTGCGTGTTAGTCCCCATAGGGAAATAGTTCCTCTGCATTTAACCCATTCACCCAGTGAAGCAGTGGGCAGCCACCAGTGTAGCGCCCGGGGAGCAGTGTGTAGGGACGGTACCTTGCTCAGGGGTACCTCAGGTTAGCCGTTCAGTGGAGTCGAACCCCCGACCTTCCGATCATGGGGCCACCACTCTACCTACTGAGCTATCCCTGCCCAGTTCTCCAGTCGTTTGAGTAATATGTTGTGGTCAACTGTATCAAATGCTGCACTGAGATCCAGTAAAACTAAAACTGACATTTTTCCACTGTCTGTATTCAGACATATGTCATTAAACACTTTTGTCAGAGCAGTTTCAGTGCTGTGGTTGAATGAAAACAGACGCTGTTGTGACAGTGATGTACACTGTCTTGTTGGTATATGTATGATTTCTATACATTTTGCATCAGATGAAAACTTTGGTTGTAAGATTCAGATAATTATTTGTTAAATGCTAGACATTTTAAATGAGAATAAGAAAGAAAGAGTATTTCTGTGTGCTCCCTTTCCCTGTTAACGCCCTACCTGGCCCCCTGGCAAAACTTTGCTAGGCCTGCCCCTGCACAGTTACCAGCTGCCAGCTACGTAAAAAAGGATCCTGGTGTTATTTGTCTCTCAGAAACAGTTCATAACTTCCCTTCAACTCATTCATGTCACCTAAAAGGTAAACCTGTTTCTCCATCACCTGTTCAGCTCTGATGATTCTGTGAGGACATCTCCTGGTTTCATCTTCATGTTTCCCTCTCACCAGATAACCAAACCGATATAATGACCAGCAGCTTTTACTGCCGTGGCTCCAGCAAACATCAGCTGATACTAGAAATTAATATTAAATAAATTCTAACAAAAGCTGATCAAGCTTACATCCACTGGTTTCCTCTTTCTGGCGCAAAGTGGGAGATAAACAAACAAGAGAGACGGGACTTGCGACAGAAAAGCTGATCAGCTGATCATTGATCAGTTTCACGATTGAAGTAGCAACAGGAGAGGGAGGGGGAGAGAATAAGAGAAGAAAAGGCAGCTGACAGCGTAAAGACGCAGAATAACTCCAGCTTTGTGTCTTTTTCCATTCTAGATGAAGTACGGGACAAACTGCGTTCCTTCTCAGCTCAATACGAAATGCGTAATATTTTCTCTAAATGACGGATGTTTCTATCCCAAAGTTCCAAATGGAAGATTTAGCAAATGAGGCAAAGTAACCAAGTGTTTTGATTGTGTTAGGTGCAAATTTGCCAGAGGCACAAACAAGGGTTCAGTTTTTTTATACTTGTTGGTTTTGGAAAAAGATACCAGCCATCTAACTTTTAGAGTCTAATCACCTATTCAGGATAATTTCCTTTTTCAGCTTAGTAACATCCTAGGACTCAAAACAGATATAAACTGAAAGTCATCTGCATAGCAGTGATAAGAAATGTCCTTAAAGATGTTCAAAATTTGCTGAAGAGGGAACAGATAACAGAAACAGATACCCCAAACAGAACCTTGTGGCACATCATATATAAGAGAACTGGAAGAAGACCTGGACTTAGAAATAGCCTAAGCAGACCCAGATACACTCATCTAATATCTCAGCCTATTGAACAAAACACGATGGTCAACAGTATTAAAAGCAGAGGTAGCTTCTAAGCTCAGCAAAACAGAACATTCTCCATTATCAGTTCACATCAAATGTCACTTAAGAGCTGTTTCAGTGGAATAAGCTCTACAAAGGCCAGATTGAAACTAATCAAGAATACTGTACTTGTCCAAGACAGCTATTAGCTGGTTAGCCACAACTTTTTCGAAGATCTTCACAATAAATGGGAACATTTAACTCTTATTTACTCACCGAAAGGCACAAAGCCATCATTTAACAAAGAAAGAGGCCTTTTCCACACCGCATGCAAAATGTGACACCATGCTGGTTGAAAGCAAAACAAAATCTGCATAGCAGAAATGTAGTCACACATGTTTTTCAGGTTTGTCAGCCTGTGACCTAAGCATCAAATGACAGCCTCTGTAGAATTAGAAACATCCTGTCTCATTCTCAATGGTGCTGAAAAACTAGTTCACACATTTATTACTTGTAGGCTGGACTACTGCAATTCATTATTATCAGGATGTCCTAAAAATTCCATGAAAAGCCTTAAGTTGATCCAAAATGTGGTAGGAAGGCTCTTGGCAGGAGCTAGTTATCCAAAGCTTCCGGTTCAAAAAAACACAGATGATTTTGGTAGCTCCACTGAGGCATCGGGGATTTGCAAATGGAGCCAGGATTCAGTTACAATTAGTAGACAATAACCCACAGAGCACCCAGTGGTTTCACAATCGCAGGTGGGATACTTTGGGTCCTATCCAATATAAAGTTCATGCTGAGGCCAATTTCTCTCAGTTCCTGCTGACTGAAAGTGATCAGTGTGTTGCACTAAAAAAGCATAAAAAATGCAAAAGCACAAAAGTGTGCATAGCAGCTGGGAGCGCTGTGCTGCAGATGCTGCTTATGTTTGGAGAAAAAAGGGAGAGGTGTGCAACTGAAAGAACACCATCCAGCAGTGAAACTTGGAGATACTTCAGTGCATCCAGAACTGGGAATTTCATCAAAGTGAAGGAATTATGAAGAAAAAAAGACACTTGTGCAAAACTGGGTCTGGGTTGTCACTTTGTCTTCCAACACAACAACGACCCAAAACATATTTTGCTCCTAGTAAATAACTCCAGAAGACCAAAGTGAACAAAGTACTGTGTGTTCTGCGCAAAGCTCTCACTTGAATCTGATTTAAAATCTGTGATCTGACCTGAACACCAAGGTCCATGCAACAACACCATCAAATCTGGAGGAGATTGAGAGATTTGCCAATAAAAAAAGGGCTGGAACTGCCCAGGAGACATGTGTGAGACTTGCTGAAAACAATAATCAATGATTACCTAGCAAAAATGAGACACAAATCCTTAATTATGTTAGAATTTGTAATAAACATCCATCCATCTTCATCCGCTTATTCGGGGCTGGGTTGCAGGGGCAGCGGCCTAAACAGCCACTTCTTCTAGCTTGTCCGAGGGAACACCAAGGCCAGCTGAGAGACATAATCCCTCCAGCTCATCCACGCCTTTGTAACGTCAAGGCTTGATTACTGCAATTCACTTTATTGTGGTCTCCACTCTTCCCTTTTACATAGATTACAGACAGTTCAGAATGCTGCAGCACGCATTCTAACTAAAACCAAGAAGTTTGCCCACATTACTCCTGTCCTTGCTGATCTGCACTGGCTGCCTGTCAAATATCGTATTTGTCATGGTCCCCATGCCTGCTCGGCTGGCCCTGTGTGGCTACATGTTATGTTTTGTCTTTTTTCTCTCTCCTCTCTCTCTGCTCGCTGCCTGGGCGGAGCTCATTGTGAGCTCCCGGCCTCCACCACCTGTAGGCAATCACCTGTGGCTCCTCACCTTGTTTGCTCCCGCTACTTAAGGCAGTGACTGAGAGCACCTCGCCGCTGGACTATTGAGTAACGCTCGTCAGTGCTACTTTAGCCTCAGCCAGTTTTGACCTCTGTCCGTGAAAGTTCCGTGCTAACTCTTGTTCTCTGTATGCAGATTTCTCGTGCTTGGTTTGGTGACTCTGGACGCTTTTCCCGACCCCTCTCCGCACCCCTGGGAACCCTGGCCCCTCTCTCCTTCACCTGTATATAGTGCACCTGGAGTGTGTAAATAAACCTGTTTTTCTGAGATTTCAGTCTGCGCCGAGTCCTCCCTGCTCCTCCGTGACAATATTCAATTTAAAATTTTGTTGTTTACTTTTAAAATTACCAATAACACTGCACCAAGCTATCTTAAGGAACTTTTAAACCCATATGCTCCTGCTAGGGCTTTAAGGTCATCCTCACAGTTACTGTTGGTTTAGCCCAGATCTCGACTGAAATCTAGAGGTGATCGATCGTTTGCTCTAGTTGCACCGGAGCTGTGGAACAATCTCCCGATTGGCATCCGGGCGTCTGATTCTATTCATTCTTTTAAATCACGGCTAAAAACATATCTTTTTAAACTTGCCTTTTCTACCAGTTAAATGCTGGCTTGCTTGCAGTGACCTATTGACCTATTGTATTGTATTGTATTAAATTCTCTGCTATCTTTCCATTATTGGTGTCTTTTATCATGGTGGTACAGTCTTACCTTGCTATAACCTATGTGCTGCAGTTTACTCTTATTGGTGGCTTTTATCTGTGAACATAATCTGTTACTTTTATGTATTTGATGTTAATGTGTGAACTGTTTTATTTTTTATTGTTTTATGTAAAGCACTTTGGTATGCCCAAGGCTTTTAAATGTGCTCTATAAATAAAGATTGTTGTTGTTGTTGTTGTAGCGTGTCCTGGGTCTGCCCCAGACCCTCCTCCTGGTGGGACATGCCCGGAACACCTCACCAAAAGAGGCACCCAGGAGGCATCCTTATGAGATGCCCAAACCACCTCAACTGGCTCCTGTAATAAACATGATTCTGATAAAGCAAATAAATATTAGCAAGCTCCACATAGAAGAATTATTTACTCTACTCTCTAAGGATCTGTGTGCCATCACAGATAGGACAAAGTCTCTTTCTCCAAATCATGTCTTTAGTTCTAAGGGCTAAAAGATCTTAATATTCTGTGACATGGGACTAAAATTCACTGGTAATATGCCTAAAATATATACATGTGAAACACTAGAAGTTTGTGTAATGCATGGAGCATTTCTGTTTCACAACACTGAAAATCTGAGCAGCTTGACAGCGTTAGAGTCATCATATATCACATGTGAAGCCTCATAGTGTACCACAGATGGTTTTACAAGCACAGAGGTGGCTTTTAGCTTTAAAAAGAAAGAGGTTCATGCTGCATGAGGCTTAGGATTACCGCCAGGAAGTAATGGTATATTACCATCGCTGGTATGGAGTATGGGCCAAGATGTTATAAAAAAACAAAACAACAAAACCCCCCACACACATAAGGGCCCCAAAGGGCAACATTGATCTCTCTGTTCAACTATAGTAAGTGTAGGTTGTCAGTCTGCTGTCAGTACAACTGCGTTATCAATATCCTGGATGTCCAAGTCCATTCAGTTTGGATTTCTCCAGTTTCCTCCTTTCAGTGTGGGAGGAACTGGGTTTTTTTTGTATATTAAAAGCTGCTACTCCTCCACTGGGATTTGGCCAAAAACAGTGTTTTACTTCTTGTTTAGTCACACTCACTTGTAATTGTCAAATGACTTTAAGCTAACGTCATTTCAAGATGGAAATTACCTAACACACCACAGGGCAGAAGTGATACCAGTGTATTACAAGGCATCATATGAGTAGTGTTCATGTTTGTGTGTTTAGCAGTGATCTCATTTATTTTCAGTTTCAGTTTCACCGATTCTAATTTCAGCTACTGTTCATGCTCTAGTGGTGAGTCACCGAGTCCGGTGCTTTTTCATTCTGCCGTGAAAATACACAGCAGAAAGTCCGGGGACTTTCTGCTGTGTGTGTGTATATATATATATTTTTTTTATATAGTACAAAAATTCAAGACCTCCCTGACTTACATGACAAAAGACATAAAAGTAAAAGTATTTCTGGCGTCTTCTTAACCTACTCGGGTATATCAAACAACACACAAACACACACAAAACAGGTTCCTTTGCTTTACCCATTTAACATAAAATAGTTCCCTTTTATTTATTTATTTTAAAAAAAGGTAAAGTGGGAAGCCCAACACTGAAAATCAGTCACGAGCATGTCTCGGTTTCCTCACCCAGCTGGTGAGTTATTTGTATTTTACGCTAACTGGCATTTAGTTATAAGAAATATTAGTACTGCATTAGTCTGTATTGTATTTTTGTGCCAAATCAACATCAGCACTCTAACCTGTCTAACCATGCTAGGAGGTATTCCTACTACGTTATTAGCGAAGCTTACCTTGAACCAGCGTTCCAGCGTTGACCACAAACAGCAAAAGTAAAGCGACATTATCCATCGTTTTGAAAAAAGGGGAAAAGATTGTGGGGTTGGTGGATGACCAGCAAGACAAGTAATGACCAGTGGAAACCAAACCAAGGTTTACAAATATGGTCGGCAGATTTCTCACTGCTGTTCACAACAGTTTAAGAGTGAAAAGTCCAGCGAAATGCGTTTTGAACTGGGAGGCCGGGCAGGTGGAATACGGAAAAGCTGACGAAAGGACAGGGGGAGGAGGAGGAGGAGACTCTTAGGGGATTTTGCTTCATTGTTCAAGGTTCAAGATTCTTTATTTGTCACATGCATAGTTATACAAGTATAACACACAGTGAAATGTAGCCTGACACGCTCCTCGACATGTGCAAAAAATTGTGGGGGGGGGGTGTAGAGGAAGAACATTAAATATATATATAGTATATACATTGGGTGAATGTGCAGTAGTAGCAGCAAGCAGGTGAATTCTGTACATTAATATGAATAGACATCTGACTATTTTACAGGATAGACGATATAAACATATTTAAAATTAAAGGAATTTGAAATGTACATTGTGCATTGTATTGAATGCATTGTATTGAAATGTACATTGTTGACTGTAACACGATCTGATATCCTCATGTCGGTGTTGTTCCCACGTCATCATAATAAATGTTGTTCCAGGTTAAACATTGCAAGTGAACAATCACTTTGTTGTGACGTTATACTTTTTGCGACTTCGGAAAAAAACGCCTTAAAAAAATCTACTTAACTTGCGAGAAAGCGTCTCTGTCCGCCGATCCAGCAATTTGAATTTTTTGCATTTCAGGATAGTGTTCTTTATTAAATGGTAAGCATTATACATATTGTCCTTGCAACATTGGAATTTCATAAATGAATGAATGAGCCGTCATTTGTGAGCCGCGGTCACGCCAGCCGCTTCTCTCCGCGCTCTTACACCAGTCTTTACGGTAAGCAGCCTTTTCGCTTGAAAGCCTAGACCCGCGCGCACATGCATGCGCGCACACAAATTACAATGGAACAGCCTAAATTTCAGAAATTCATCAAAAATCATCCATAGTAGTTGAGGTCTAACTTTCAACAGATTCCTTCTCTGGGACACCTACTGTACCTGTGTGCCAGGTTTCATCCAGATTTACTGTAAAATTCCTCAGAAATTAAAGGAAACTTATATTCAACACAATACAGTCAATACACTACAATTATGTCAATTTTCAAAAATTCATTAAAAATCATCCTTAATATTTGAGGTCTACCTTTCAACACATCCCTCCTCTGGGACACCTAATGTACCTGTGTGCCAAGTTTCATCCAGATTTACTGTAAAATTCCTCAAAAATTAAAGGATATTTTTATTCAAGTCAATACAGCCAATACACTACAATTATGTCAATTTCAAAGATTCATTAAAAATCATCCTTAGTAGTTGAGGTCCAACTTTCAACACATCCCTCCTCTGGGACACCTACTGTACCTGTGTGCCAGGTTTCAGCCAGATTTACTGTAAAATTCCTCAGAAATTACAAGAAACTCATATTCAACGCAATAAAGCCAATACACTACAATTATGGAAATTTCAGAAATTCATTAAAAATCATCCTTAGTAGTTGAGGTCCAACTTTCAACACATCCCTCCTCTGGGACACCTACTGTACCTCTGTACCAAATATCATCCAGATTTACTGTAATAGTACTCAAAAATTAAAGGACATGTATATTGAATTCAATACACTTTCAACACAGTCTTACTCTGGGCGACCTACTGTACCTCTGGGCCAAGTTACATCTCAATTCACTGTAATCTTTATCAAAAATTGAAAGAACAATTATATGTCAATGCTGGCTGTGTGCCTTTCGAAGTGACACTAAGTAACAGAACCCAGGCACATCAGGGAATAATCCAAAAGGCGGATTTATTAAACAAAACCAACATACAAAACATCCCTAACCCATACTACATAACCTAAAAAGAAACAAAGGGACACTTAGAAGCACAAGAAAACAATACTGAAAGGGCAAGAGACACAGCCCAAACATAATCCACAACTAAAACACCAAAAGAACAAGTCATCCCACATAGCAGATGGGTCTTGCCTGGATCTGGTGTCAAGCCGGCACTGCTGGCTGACTTCTGGCATGGTAAGATGGCACTGTTTATGTGATGGCATGCCACATCTGGCCTGATTGGGTGAATGTGACATCGTTGTATAGAGCACTTTGAGTAATATGGGTGAGTAAAAAAGCGCTATATAAGAATCAGTCCATTCACTGTCTGAACAGAGTTTCGTCATGTTACTTTTGCACTATTATGTTCCAGCACATGTTGTTATTACATGGCTTACATGGCTAAGGTACACATTAGGCTGACATCAGGGGCGAGGATTGAAACTGTTCTGGGCCAGCACAGGGCCAGCAGTGTGTCTGCAACTAGCCTTGTGCTGGCTCATGTGTGGGCCACCTCCGGGTAAACCAGATCTGGGCCACCATAGGGCCGTCATTCTTTGCGTTACGCAGGCCATGTGTGGGACAGATCCGGGCCATACAAATTTTGCTATGTGGGAGGAATTATGTAAAAATAGAAACATCATAAAAATGAAAATGAACATCAGTATGGCCATCATTATTTGCTTGGAAAGTCTAAAGTTCCATGGCTTTGAACAGCTAGAGAACGTAATGCCCAGCTTAGAGTGACTAAAAGTAACTTCTTTTTGTCACGGTTTGCCGGGGCAAGCCGTGT
>NW_005188010.1:49103-57320 GCF_000239375.1 Pundamilia nyererei | reverse complement strand
GTCTTTGAGGAGTGTGCAGACCTCACTGGTCATCCAGGGTTTTTGGTTTGGGAAAACCCGAATGCTTTTGTCCACAGTCACATTTGCAATACAGAACTTGATATAGTCCAGTACTGATCCTGTGAAAGTTTCTAATGCAATATATTATACTTTACCAATGTAACACTGCATGCCAAATCAATTTTGAAAATATCTGTGAATTTTGTATTGAAAAATGCAGGTATCTTTCAGATATATTTTTATGTTATCAAAAATGTATTAAATGTTACAAGAATGCAATAAAAAAATATAACCAAACAAGCTTAATTTACAATTTGAAATACAGAACATAATGAAAATATATAAATAACTACCTATTAATCCCCATATCCAAGTATCAAGACGTGTAAAAACAAATTACATTGATAAGGTTTCCGAAAGAGACTCAGGCGTAGGCCAGGGTATTCCTTTAAGCGAAGAACAGTGCGTTTATTCACAGTGAACACAATCACCAAGTGGCTATATACAACGTGCAGGGGAAACGGGTCCGGGTCGCCAGGGTCCGTGGGAAACAGGGTTAGGGGGAAGGGTGCTCCACACTTTCTGCACAAAAGTTCCTCCTCAGTCACTCCTCTCAGAATCCGGTTCCAAAAAAACGATCTAAACACAAAATGTTGGGTTAGCGGGATAATTACAAAAGGCTCTGAAGATACAGGTTGGCAGATACACAAGTTTAACTGACGTTGATAGCTCAACGATCCAGCGAAGACTAGTGCAGACTCGCCATCTAAGTAGTGCAGTAATCAGCTGGGATCAGCGGCCGGTGCGGTGATGAGCAGGTGTGTGGGCCAGCAGTGGGAGCCCGCAATGAGCGTTGCTGCGGCGAGAGAGAGAGTGAGAGAGAGCAAGCAAACCACAAACATATTGCCCAATAGAGGATCGACCAGCGGGGCACAGGGACCATGACATACATTCTTTCCTCAGTTTCTATTAATAGGACTTAAATTTACATGAAATTATTCAAAATTATATACATTATTCATAAGGAGACAAAGAATTCAGAAACAACACGGAGAATGTCTTGATGCATGCTCAATCATCCAGGTTGATTCTGTTCATCTGGACGTAGCGTTTTCAATGGGAGAAAAGTTTCGTCACTCATCCAAGTGACTTCTTCAGTCTCAGCTGACTGCAGGTTTCCCTAATCTTATAATAATAATAATAATGGATTCCATTTATATAGCGCTTTTTGAGACCCTCAAAGCACTTTACAATTCCACTATTCATTCACACACGGGTGGAGGCAAACTACAGTTGTAGCCACAGCTGCCCCGGGGCAGACTGACAGAAGCAATGCTGCCATATCGCGCCATCGGCCCCTGAGGCCAACACCAGTAGGCAGTAGGTGAAGTGTCTTGCCCAAGGACACAACGACAGAGACTGTGGGAGCCGGGGCTCAAACCGGCAACCTTCCAATTACAAGACGAACTGCCAACTCTCATTATGCAATGTACTGTTTAAAAGAAAATTTTTTTTTTGCCTTGACAACATACATTCATCTTCATTTCAAATAAGTAGTTATTTTTCACACAGAGAGCAATACCATTCTCCAGCCTCTGCTGTCCAAAAGTACTCTGTATTCATCTGGAGGCACTGTGTGTGAAACCACTTTAAATAGCACTCATGCAGGAACAAAGCAATTGTATACAATGAAGTGAGGGAATGGAGCTATAAATAGATTAATATAGAGATATGAAAATAAACTTATATATAGACATAGGAACACAAGTTTTAACATTAATGTTTCTGGGATATAATAAACAATATAAGCATACAGGTGTCTAAGCAAACATTGTGGCATACAAAGTGAGAGAGTGCAGTGAGTCATGTTTATTCCTGTTCAATATGTGTATGACACAAGTGGATGAATTAAAAAGTCTGACAGCAGCAGCAACAACAGGCAATGCCTTTTTGATGACTTTCTATCTGTTTAAACCTTTTTCTTTGATGCCTGTATCCCAGCTTGAAGAGTCCTGGACCCTTTTTATAGTCAGTGGGTGTGTAGGCAAACAACTCCGGCTTGTCACACAGTTGGATTTCCTGGTATTTGTAAAATGGCACTATCTACAAATCAGGACACATTAACTATGATATTAAAAAATGACATGATGACATAGTTCTTGGTCAGTTTACCAAGCATTTCTCAGTTTTGTTCTTTATAGTTCTGTTCATCATATCATTGTTTGTGAGTCCTGGATTATTTGATGATATGTTTACATTATGTATTCTTTTGTTTTCAGTTCCATATTGCTTTTAAGTGTAGTTCTTCTTCGGCGTTCCACAAGTGGATGGAACACTTGTGAAAACACTCTAGTGTTAAAGCCAGTCTTGTCTTCATGTCTGTTTATGGTTTTGTCTGTGTCAAGCTCGTGTGTCTTAGTCTGTGTTTTAGTTTGGTTGCCTCTTGTCTCTTTCTTGTGTTGAGTCTTACTTCCACTGTCTTCTTATTCCCAATGTATCCCTGCTGTGTTACACAGCTGTCTCCAATTCCCCTAATCGTCATCCTATTTATTCATTTTGCCAATCTCCCGGTCTGAAGTACATTATTCTATTCGATTCTATTCTATTCATACAGCACCAAATCGCAACAACAGTCACCTAAAGACACTTTATGTTGCTGGGTAAAAACACAACAATAATACAAAGGAAACCCCAACAATTTAAGTACCCCATATGAGCTAAAATTTAGTGTGAGTGGGAAGGAAAAACTCCATTTGAAGAGGTAGAAACATCTGGCAGAAAAAGGCTCAAGGAGAGACAGCCATCTACTGTGACTGGCTGAGGTTGATGAAAAGGAGACAGGACAACATATACACTGTGCAAGAGATACATACTAACAAATGATTAAATGCAGAGAGGTGTATAAACACAGAACGAGCAAAGAATGAAAAAATTCATACATGATGGGAAGCCTGCAAGAGCCTAGGCTTATTGCAGCACAAATAAGGGAAGATTCAGGGTCACCTGATCCACTATAACTGTATTATTAGTCAAAACTGAGGGTTTTAATGCTAATCTCAAAAGCAGAGACGGGTGTTTGTCTTCTGAATTAATATAGAATAGAATAGAATAGAATTCAACTTTATTGTCATTGCACATGTCACAGGTACAAGGCAACGAAATGCAGTTTGCATCCATCAAGAAGTGCTTTAGCCATGATATAGATATATTACAATATATATTAGCAATAATATAGGTATGTAAGTATATTACAGAAATTGGTCTATTATGGTATGTTACAATGTACACGGTATGAAGTATGTTATGAATATGCTATAATTATAAGTATGTACAGGCTGTAGTGAGTAAAAGCTATGTACAGGTGATGAAAAGGATATAAATATGAAAAACTATACAGAAATATGAGATATACAGCTATACAGAAATGTGAACTATGCAGGTTATAAACAGTTGTAGAATTAAAAATTATCGTATTGTACAGAATGATGTGAGCTGCATCCACAGAAGGAGAGATGAAGACTCTGATTCCCGTTGAACCTTAAAATTCTATAGGAACCACAAGTACACCTAATATTCCAAAATTAAAATCTGGATTTCAAAGCGAGTCAGTGAAGACAAGCAAATATGCTGTCTCTTTATAGTCCCTGTCATGACTCTCTCCGCAGCACTTTTGATCCATCAATATTAAACAATTATTGATGCAGCGGATTGAGATGAAACCTGGCCCACAGGTACAGTAGGTGTCCCAGAGGAGGAATGTGTTGAAAGTTGAACCTCAACTATTCAGGATGATTTTTAATGATTTTTTTAAATAGACATAATTCTATTGTATTGGATGTATTGAACTGAACACAAGTTTCCTTGAATTTCTGAAGAATATTACGGTACAGTAAATCTGGCTGAAACCTGGCCCACAGGTACAGCAGGTTTCCCAGAGGAAGAATGTCTTGAAAGTTGGACCTCAACTATTAAGGAAGATTTTTAATGCATTTTGGAAATTGACATAATTGTATTGGCTGTATTGCATTGAATACCAATGACCTTTAATCTTTGAGGAATTTTACAGTAAATCTGGATGAAACCTGGCACACAGGTACAGTAGGTGTCCCAGAGGAGGGATGTGTTGAAATTTGGACCTCAACTACTAAGGACGATTTTTAATGAATTTTTGAAATTGACATAATTGTATTGACTGTATTGAATTGAATACAAGTTTCTTGTAATTTCTGAGTAATATTACAGTAGATCTGGATGAAACTTGGTACAGAGGTACAGTAGGTGTCCCAGAAGAGAAATGTGTTGAAAGTTGGACCTCAGCCCTCCTAGCTGTGATTTCGAGTGGAGAAGGGGTCCAGCGGCAGGGAGACACTGCTTTTACCCCTCTGTTGCGAACCATTGCCATAAGTTACCGGTTGCAGTTCCGGGTCAAGCCCCCTCGTTTCCAGAGAGTCGTAAACATGACTGTCGGCCCCGAGGCAGCCATGATAATCAGAGAGGAAATAAAGGCGCTATTGCAGAAAAGAGCAATAGTGGAGTGGTCCCTGCTTCGGATTCAGACAAAGGTTGGTACAACCGTTATTTTGTTGTTCCGAAAAAAGGGGGAGGGCTTCGTCCTATCCTAGACCTGCGAGTCTTGAACACGTATCTAAGAACGTACAAGTTCAAGATGCTAACCCTCGACAGCTCTTGAATGCAGTTGGCCCGGGAGATTGGTTTGCAACAACCTGAAACACAGGCAGTTTCTGAGGTTTGCATTCGAGGGCGTAGCCTACAAATACCGGTTGCTGCCGTTTGGGTTATCGCTCGCTCCTCGCACCTTTGCGAAATGTGCTGAAGCAGTGCTAGCGCCCCTCAGAGAGAGACGCATCCGCATCTTAGCCTACCTAGACGACTGGGCTCTCATAGCTTGCTCCAGAGAGCAGGCAGAGACACAGCTGTCACTGGTTCTGTCACACATTCAGACACTGGGGTTCTCTGTGAACTTTCGAAAGAGCTCGCTAATCCCGAGTCGGCAGATTTCTTTCCTCGCTTTGGAAATATGCTCGCTTTCCAGCTGCGCATATTTGTCGGAGCACAGAGTGGCCGCATTTCATCACTGCCTCGCTCAGTTTCAGCTGGGATGCAGACTACGTTTCCAGACGATATTACGGTTGTTGGGCATGATTGCATCTATGACAGTCGTATTGCCACTTGGACTGTTAAAAATGAGACCGTTTCAACGCTGGACTCTCTCTCACCACCTGTGTGCATCGCGTCACCTCCAGAGGAGGCTGAGGGTAACCGCGTCTTGCGTGCTAGCCTTGGAGGGAGGCTTCTGCATCAGGGCTCTCGGATTTGGAGGGCATTTTTTCCTAAGGTGGTGTCCACACCTTCCTAAGAAGGTGGGGAGCGCTGTGCATCAGTGAGAGGGATCTGG
Organism: Pundamilia nyererei; assembly: GCF_000239375.1. Taxonomy (NCBI): domain Eukaryota; kingdom Metazoa; phylum Chordata; class Actinopteri; order Cichliformes; family Cichlidae; genus Pundamilia; species Pundamilia nyererei. The sequence goes on along the minus strand of NW_005188010.1, from coordinate 51,904 downwards.
TCCGCAGCCCAGCACGAGCTGCACATCAACCACTTAGAGCTGTTAGCAGTGTTCTTAGCTCTAAAACATTTCCACCCAGTCCTGGAGGGCTAGCATGTCTTAGTCAGGACGGACAATTCAACACACATTAGATAAACAGGCAGGGAGGAACACGCTCTCTTCCTCTGTTGAAGCTGTCTCGCTCTCTGCTGTTATGGTGCAGTGTTCTTTTTCTGTCTCTATGAGCCAACCATGTCCAGGGCCACCTGAACCTGGGGCTGGACCTTCTTTCCTGGGGGGGTCCTCTGGTGAGAGAATGGAGGTTACACCCTTTAATAGTGGCTCAGATTTTCAGGGTAATCAGGGTAAGCTTCCAGGGTAAATACTCACTGCCCCCTGTTCTTCTCCATAATCGACCACGATGCATATCTCCAGTTCTAGAGAGAGTGCGTCGGCAGTCTCTCTCTCTGATTCTAGTGGCCCCTTGGTGGCCCACAAGATTGTGGTATGCCGAGATAATCAGCCTGCTAGCAGCCAGTCCTTGGCAGCTTCCTCTCCACAGGGACCTCCTCTCTCAGGCAGAAGTGGTTCATCCGCACCCAGATCTGTGGCGCCTTCATGCTTACCTGCTGAGAGGTTAAACTTGATTGCTACAGGTTTGCCACCTAGTGTGATAGCGACAATTCAGAGCACTAGGGCCTCATCTACTAGAGGCTTGTATGCTTGCAAATGGCGAGCCTTCGAGCAATGGTGCCAGGACTGCCACACTCTCCCATTTCAGTGCTCTATTGTGGATGTTTTGACATTCCTGCAGGAGCTGCTGGATAAGGGCCTTTCATTTTCGACAATTAAGGTTTCTTTAGCAGCTAGATCTGCTTGTCATATTGGCTTTGACGGGGTGACACCAGGTGCACATCCCCTTGCCATACGTTTTCTGAAAGGTGTTCGCCGGCAGAGACCCGTGCTTAAGTCGATTGTCCCTGCTTGGTGCTTGTCTTTGGTGCTGGAGGCCCTTTGTAGCCACCCGTTTGAACCCACTGAGTCTGTGGATATGAAATTTATTTCATATAAGACTGCATTACATCTTGCTTTGGCTTCGGCAAAGTGAGTGGGTGACCTTCATGTGCTGTCTGTGCATCCCTCCTGCACGCAGTTCTCTCATCATGGCCACAAGGTCGTATTGCGTCCAAATGCTGCCTATTTTCATGCCTGCATCTTATAGCTCAATGGAGTTTGACTTGCTGAGCTTTTGCTCCCCTCCTTTTGCATCTGAGGAGCAGAGGAGGATGCATTCTCTTTGTCCAGTGCGTGTACTACGCACCTACATTGAGTGCACTCAGAGTGTGTATTTATGGGACCATCTGTTTGTCTGCTTCACTAATCCAAATAGAGGTAGAGCTCTGTCTAAACAGAGGCTGTCCCACTCGATTATGGAAGCTATCTCACTGGCATACGGCACCAGAGGTCATGTGTTGTACCTCATTCCTCTCCTTCAGGGAACAGAAGTTATAAAAATAACTGTTCGTTTGACCAGGTACCAAAATTCTAGCTCTTTTTAGAGAACCGGTTCTTTCGGCTCGACTCACTAAAAAGAGCCGGCTCTTTCAGCTCCCAAGTGGCTCTTCAGGTTGTTTTATTGCTTTAATTAATTTATTATCAACAACAATAGAAAATTATGCACAAAATCAACTACTGATGTAAACAATTTATTTTTATTTATATATGTTTATTATATAACTATTCTTTTATTTATTCAAACCACACAAAATGTAAAAAGACACAGCTGAGACACCCACATCTACATTATTCTGCATTATTCAGAAATCAGATACGAGATTTAGCCGAGTCATTAGGCTTGAACCATGAAAAGGACTGAACAAGTGGGTTAGCTAATCTCCAAGGATCTATTAGGCTTAACTCTAAACAAAAGTTGTGTAAAAATGAACTTATATGATGGGATTGGAATTTAGAGTGTGATCTATCAAGCCATTTGTCATAAACCATATTGAAATCTCCTCCTAATATAAGATTGTTTGTGGAGTATTTGTGAGATAGTTCTTTTAGGTGATTGGCTATTTCAGTTAATAAAAGTTTGTTCTGAGCAACATTGTTGTAACCATAAGCATTACATAAAATCAGAAAGCTATTATCCACTTTGAGTACAAAAATTAGCCAATGTCCAGATTGCCTTTCCTATGAGTATCAATTTTATTATGAACGTTTTTAAATAGTAAGGCTACCCCAGCTGATTTGTTAGTACTGTGACAAATATAAATAGTAGTACTCTATAAAACTGGGAACACTGAATCCCTTAAAATTGAATTCATAAAGTGCAAACGACCTCTAATAAAAATTATTATAGTAAAGTACCAGTAGGTAATATAAACAGTAAGTATTGAGCCTGCCTTTTTAAAACTTTTGGCATTCTTAAAGTTTGGTTGAAGAAAGTAACTTATTTAGTATTGTTAGCAAAACACATTGTACTCATAGAGTAATGTGTGAATAGCTGGACAGTCACCCAGGGAATACCCGAACTCCGCTGATGTAACCGGCGTGCCCTCGGTAGTAGACGTTCTTCCCTTCAGCTCTGGCTTGCTCCATTTTGGGCCAAACTGCAGCTCTTTCCTCCCAGTCTAGTTTGGAGAAATCTTCCTGGGTGTGCAAGGAGCTAGATGCCTCCTCCTCCAGGAATTCTTGGTCAGATTTCCAGAAAGTGTCTCTGTAGTGGCAATGGCGTGTCCAGCGGGGTGGCCTGGGGGGGCACAGGCCACCCCCCCAACCAGACTGGCCACCCCAGGTGCCACCCCAAAGGCAAAACAATA
>NW_005188010.1:25466-26708 GCF_000239375.1 Pundamilia nyererei | reverse complement strand
ATAAACAAGCCTTTCTGTACTGTACCTCCACCTGCAGACATCGACATGAACATACCACTTGGAGACCCAGAGGTTAAGAAGGTACAGGCACTGAACACGCTCAAAACAGAGAAAAAAGGTTTATCAGACAAGTTAACAAAGTTTTCCTCATGGTACAAAGCCACCCAAGCCATAGCTCGACTCATTCGCTGTGCCAAGGGAGACAAAACAACAGGCCACAGTACAGTACAAGAAAGACAAAATGCACAATGTGTTATTCTAAGGGACACACAAGTAAGTGAATATGCAGAGGAGATAAGGTTGCTAAAGAATGGGAAACCACTTCCACACAAAAATAAACTGTTTCAAAAGGATACCTTTCTTGATACTGATGGACTCCTTAAGGTGGGAGGAAGACTTAAAGATGCTTCATTCTCCCCCATACTGAAACACCCAGTGATAGTTCCAAAAGGTCACCATGTCACTCAACTAATAATAGATCATTTCCACAGTAAGGTGCAGCACCAAGGGAAAGGTTTTACAATCGATGAGATCAGAGTGAATGGATTTTGGATTCCAGTCATCAACAAGGCCGTAGCAAATTTTATACACCACTGTGTGAAGTGTTGCAAACTCAGAAGAGGCACAGAGGAACAAAAGATGTCTGATCTCCCAACGCAGCGCTTAGATCCATCTCCACCATTTACATTCTGTGGAATGGACTGTTTTGGTCCTTTTCTAACCAAACAAGCTCGCAAAGAGCACAAGCATTATGGACTTCTTTTTACATGCCTTTGCTGCAGAGCAGTGCACATAGAAATGTTGGACAACATGACTACAGACGCCTTTATCAATGCGCTCTGCTGTTTTATAGCCATAAGAGGAGCAGTCAGTGAGATTAGATACGATCAAGGAAGCAACTTTGTCGGAGCCAAAAATGAACTACAAGAAGCTTTAAAACAAGTGGACTCCAACCGCATTACCACATTTCTTGCAGAGAAGCAGTGTGACTTCAAAATGCACACTCCTCATTCAAGCCATACAGGAGGTGTATGGTAAAGACAAATCAGGACAGTTCAAAACATTCTGCACTCCACAGTTTCACTTTCATCTGGCAGAATGGATGACGCATCGTTAAGGACATTCTTTTATGAGGCAATGGCGATTGTCAACAGCAGGCCTCTAACGGTGGACAACCTAAGTGACCCAAGCAGCCCAAAGCCCTTGACACCAAATCACCTGCTTACTATGAAATCAAAGATC